>NW_028261388.1:75479630-75659630 GCF_051295495.1 Thamnophis sirtalis
AGAAATTCAACGTAAAGATGATTTTACTAATTATTATTTTCCCTTAACAAGAGTATAAGCTTCTCTGTAAAGTACATGTACTTTGATGTTATTATGTAAATAACCAATTAATAATCATATTCATAGGAATGAAAATGAAAATAAACATGTTAAATCCTTCACTCTAATTTGTTTTGTTTGAAATTTCTTTAGTGGCATAGCTCATGCTTTAGATGCAGACGGCCCCAGGGTTTCATTTTTTGTTTTCTGAAGCTCCTAAACAATCTTATTAGCAAGGATGGTTAATTGTACTTTTTCAGAGACCCTGAAAAATGAGCCATATTTTTCAATGTTAGAATCATAAGGCTGGACAGGACCTTGGAGATTTTTAATCTAACCTCTTGCTCAAAGCAGGAGTCTTATACAGTCCCAGTCAAATGGCTATCCTTTCTATTTTTGTAAACCTGCAGTTTTTCAGCATTTTCTGCGCTAAGTAAACTCAATATCAATAATTTCATGTATGTATGTATGTATGTATGTATGTATGTATGTATGTATGTATGTATGTCTTTTTCCCGCGTAAAATTGGAAGTGTCTTGGTGACGTTTCGACGAAGTCTCATTCGTCATCTTCAGCCTTGTTTGCTTGGCTTTGTACTTCCAGGAGCAATGTCAGATCTCAGCTATTTCTTCCTTTTAACTGCCAGTGGGGGTTTGAGCTGATTGGGTGGGAGCTTGGCTCCCATTTGAACTGCCTAATATGTAATACAGTACAGGTTCAAATCCCAGTAAGGGTATGGCTGATGAGAGCTAAATAGCTTGAAGTAAATCTATACTAGTCTCCCTTTATTTATTTATCAGCACAAATACAACCATACCTATTTCCCTGGCTCAGCTGATAAAGGAGAAGAACCTTGTGGCTTAGTGGTTAACACAACTGCCTAATATGTAATACAGCACAGGTTCAAATCTCAGTAAGGGTATGGCTAGCTGATAAGAGCTAAATAGCTTGAAATAGATCTATACTACTCTCCCTTTATTTATTTATCAGCACAAATACAACACATACACACACACATACACAATAGATCAAATCTTACAACCATAAGGCACATTTTCATCCTTGTCTTTGCTGCCAATGGAAATATGGGATTTCAGATCTGCATCTGATTTCAGCCTGGAAATGAAGGAAAATGCACCTTGATCTATTGTAGTTCAATGAATTATTTCAATAATTATTTCAATACAGTGCAAGCAAATTCTTCAATACTTTCCCTTTTGTTCTTAAAAGAACAGAATTTCACCCACCTGAGATGACAATACTCCAGACAAATCACACTCTTCATCATGTTGTGTACTACAAATAGTGCTCATAGCAAATGCATTGTTCTATCGATCGATCGATCGATCTATCTATCTATCTATCTATCTATCTATCTATCTATCTATTATCTATCTATCTATCTATCTATCTATCTATCTATCTATCTATCTATCTATCAATCTATCATCAATCAGTCAATCAATCTTCCCCTTGAATGCTTTTTGTTTCCCTCCTTCCAACTGAAAGCATACACTGAGCTCTTTTGAGTTTCTACCTTCTTCCTTTTGGCTAATTAAAGATAACCACTTGGAGAATACTCATCATTAGCATGTACAGATGAGACCCTACTACAAAATGTCACTTGTTGGACACAGCCTTGTTGCCTGTGGAGTGATCGCTCAGGGTCTTGGTTGGGTTGGTTAGTTTGGTACTAGTTTGACCCAACTAATCAACATCTTCAGGTTTTCCCTCCTCAGGTGAGAGCTGTTGGGGGAGGAACATCTTTCTTGACAAAGGAGGAATAGCTTTAAGTAGTTGTAATCAGCATCTTCAACCAACTAATATCAGACTACATCTACAGTTCCCTCTTCACAGAGTAAAACTTTATTGTTGTTAGGTTTTAATTACCCCATATCAGTGTTGGGTTTCAAAAATTGTTCGAACCTACTCTGTGGGTGTGGCCTCCTTTGTGGGAGTGGCTTGCCGCCCATGTGACTGGATGGGAGTGGCTTGCTGCCCATGTGACCGGATATGAAGATGCCAATGACACTTGTCAGAACCACCTTAAATTACCTCACACACAGCACTGGCATGCATAAAAATATGATGTAAACTTGTTTTTTAAAAAGGCATCTTTGGTTTGTGTTAAAACAACTTCAACACACGCAATGTTCTGATTGCACCACAAACACAGTCGTCATCCTTACCTTTCACAGAGGCACTGAGTTTTATAAATATGAGCATGACAGTGTAGAATAATCATATCCAAGGACCAGTGGTGGGTTTCAAAAATTTTTGGAACCTCTTCTGTAGGTGTGGCCTGCTTTCCGGGTCCACTGGTGGAACCTCTTCTAACCGGTTGGGTAGATTTGACGAACCGGTTCTACCGAATAGGTGTGAACTGATAGGAACCCACCTCTGCCCCATATGTTCATGCAAATTTCTAAGTTCTTTTGACTTTATTGATATATTGATGCATTGTTTTTCTCCACTGATGCTGGTTAATAAATACAAGAAGTGCCCATTTCTGTAACTGGTATATTGAGGAACTTTGAAAAATGCACCAGACTAGCATGATTGGGACTTGAGTATCAGAAATTTTGCTCTGAATACTGACTTAATATTAGGAAGAGTCAGTAATGGATATAGTAGTAGCCAAAATAATAATCATAGTACTTTATAGGAATTATGATGACAAAGATACAACCTTTCACCACACCACTGCTACATCCTCACAGTGCCATCCAGTGGAGATTTTTTAAAAACATAGTTTAGGGTCTTTAGAATGGGATTGTTCTCCTCCTAAAGGTTCAGGTTCAAATTCGGATGGGTGCTCCTTCATTGGAAAAACCTTTTGGGAGTACAATACCTTTCCTTGGTGGAAGCTGGTACACCAAGCTATGGCATTCTCCGAGAGAGCTCTCTTCAACAACACTTGCTCTTGTCATTGCAAGATTATATTACCGTAACATGACCCCCCAAAAGAGGAAATGCACCACAGAAGAGAACAAATAAGCCCACAGACTTGCACTGAAATGTGTCCAATCCATAGACACACATATACTCATGCTATAATTTAGAAATAATTGCAATAATGTGGGATAGATAAAAGACAGCTCTATTCCTGTTAATAAGCCTCTGGTTGATTTGCAAAAGATTGATAAAGAGAGCTAATTCCTAATCGCTTAACAGTAGCAGCAGCAAAGGAATTTCTACTCTGCTTTTGAAATGAAGAAAGGTTGAAGGGAAGCAGAAGTAGACTGAAAGTTCTGTTGACTTGTTGTGTTTAAAACCAGTCCCTAGATTCATTATTCCTTACTTCCTTTGGACAATTGGTGGATTTTGTAATTTTAAGCAACCAACATATTAAACTCCAATCACTTGATGTCTGATTGCTACTAGAGTACCTTTGTTGAAATGCAATACATTCCATCTTAGTTAGATACATGCTGGCTTTCTATGGACTTTTACTGAGTGCTAATTGTTAATAAATAACTTCCTTAACCCCTTTTTCTTTTGGTTCTTTATTTTTAAACTAGATTTGGAGCACACATCCTTTCAAAGATACGAAGTGTTCATACTTTATAACTAAATTTAGTTATAAAGGGTAATTGAGGATTATCCTTTATAAACTAGGGTGCATTGATACCATATTGGAAACTGCAATTAGTTAGCAAGTAAATAGATTAAGTTCATGAGCCCAAAATATTGGTTTTAATCTTTAAAACCTTTCATGAATTAGAAGAATCGAACTATTTATATAAGAGTATTCCACACAGGTCTTCTGTGCATATACCATATTCTGTGATGCGATGAGTTTTTCCTGTTGTGTTACCTTAGTTGTGGAATGTTGTTCTCAATTGTTTTGCTACATTTTGGGTAACAAATGAGCATTTTTAAAATTCTCTTTAAATAAAGGATCTCATTTGTTTATACATTTATTTTTCTCCTTTCATAGACTGTTGTTTAGGGGTGTGTGTGTGTGTGTGTGTGTGTGTGTGTGTGTGTAAAAGGTGAAGAAGGAATGTGAATGAGACTGTTTTTCAGATACATTGACTACACTGGCTACCTATTAGTCTCCGAATCCGCTTCAAGGTGCTGGTCGCTACCTATAAAGCCCTACATGGCATCGGACCTGGGTACCTGAGAGACCGCCTCCTGCCGATTACCTCTCTCAGACCAATTAGATCGCACAGGTTAGGTCTCCTCCGGATTCCATCTGCCAGCCAATGTCGGCTGGCGACTCCCCGGGGGAGAGCCTTCTCTGTTGCAGCTCCGGCCCTCTGGAACGAGCTCCCTGTTGAGATCCGGATCCTTACTACCCTCCCGGCCTTCCGCAAAGCCACCAAGTCCTGGCTGTTCCAGCAGGCTGGGGGGAGCTGAGAAGCATTTACCTCCACGGAAATTGTGAATGTTGGTTTTGTTTTTAATATGTTGTCTTTGTCTCGTTCCCCCCTTTCCCTTGTCTTTTGTGAGCCGCCCGGAGTCCTCCGGGAGTGGGCGGCATACAAGACAAATAAATAATAATAATAGTGCTATTCCAAAAGCACTGGAATTACATTTAAAACAGTTAAAAATTGACAAAATCACCATCAGTCAAATGCAAAAAGCTGCACTGCTTGGATCTGCACGCATATTACGAAAATACGTTACGACGTCCTAGGCCCCTGGGTGGGGCTCGACTAGTAACCAATGCCAAATCCGGCGAAACAACTGGCCGCTGTGATACAATTGTACAACAACAACAATGATAATAATAATAATAATAATAATAATAATAATAATAATAATAATAATAATAATAATAATGTGAAACAGTTTCAACACATTTGTTGGGAGAAAAGACTACATTGTAGAATAAAGTAAAAAAATAATACAAGAAAATAGGGGGGAGTGGGGAGTAAAATAAAGAAAATTCCAAAAATGATTGAACTATGAATGGCTAAGCATGCTAGCAAATCTTTAACTTTCTATCTATTTAATTGAAATATAGCCCAATTGGGCACTAAGGTTATTACTGATTACTGAACCTCTCAGTGGGGTTTTCCGTGTGGAATAGTTTTGCAAGCTGACAAAAAACGAGCAAAATAAAATATTGAAATCCAACTTTTCCATGAAATAACTCGAAACAACAAGTCAAACTCTCTTTTTACAGTCACTAATCAGCGACTGTAGAAACCCACCAATAACTTTGCTAGTGAAACAAATGGAGAACAAAAGATGAACCATGAAATCTAGCCCTTTCAAAACAACAAGGAACAGCAGCAGAGAACAACAATCACTAAAATAAGTTGCTCATGTCAGTAGTTGAAAATCGCATCATTTAACCCTAACAAAGGCTATTGAGGTTCTTGTATATTATTTTTTAGAATTGGAATCAAAATCTTGTTATAAGAATATTGTGATACTGCAAATATCATCAGGCATTCTAAGAACATGGGACTAACATTTAATTCCGTGGATTTCCTGTGTCTCTGCTCTAATTCCTTCTCAGGCTAGGTTTCGAAAAATATGAATTATTAGGTAGGTTCATGTGTACCAGAGGTGGGTTCCTACCAGTTCGCACCAGTTCGGTAGAACCAGTTCGTCAAATTTTTGAAACCCACCACTGACACACACACACACACACACACACACACACACACACACACACACACAGACAGACAGACAGACAGACTCACGCAGAGAGAGAAAGAGAAAGAGAAAGAAAAGAAGAAAGAAAGAAAAAAAGAAAGAAAAAATGAGAGAGATGAAAGAAAAAAAGAAAAAGGGACAGAGAGACAAAAGGAAGGAGAGAGAGAGAGAGCACATGGGTGGCAAGCCACTCCCACCAGGTCACATGGGCGGCAAGCCACTCCCACAAAGGAGGCCACACCCACAGAGTAGGTTTGAAATTTTTTTGAAACCCACCACTGATGTGTACTAACTCTAAAAACCTCTGCCCTATGTTTTGAGAAGCAGGCTAAATTAAGAAATGTATGGTGAATAATTAACAACATTAATTGTTCTCTAGGCTTCTATTCATCAAAATCCCCATTCTAATTTATCTTCACTGGGCCAGCTCTGATCTTATCTATATCGCACAGTGTTGAATTCTAGGTTCCATCTATCTTGAATTGGTGACCAAGAGACATATATGAAGAATAAAAAGGATTTCCCCATATTTTTCTTCCTTATGATCTAATCTAAGGTTTCCTTAAAGGTCCTAAATATCAACTAGCAATACAATCTCCTCTATAACAATTGGGGATATGTTTGTATGAAAGATGCAGAAATTTCAATTTAACTATTAAAATTAACTATTAAAAGTATATAAATTAAAAGTAGCTAAATGCAACAGAGTACTGCCCTGTGGGGAAAACTGGGAGGAAATAAGGCAGTGGAGCAAGTATTGTGTCATAGAACTGGGCAGTGGTGGGATTCAAATAATTTAACAACCGGTTCTCTGCCCTAATGACCATCTGGGTAGGTGGGGCTTGGTGGTCATGTGCATGGGTGGGCGTGGCCAACTCAAGGTCACTCAGGTCAATGGGCGCTTCGCCTTAGTTGTTACAATGTAATAAGGGTTAACCAGAGAGGCAGTTTCTGTAAGCAGAGCAATAAAAATTAAGCTAGAAACAACACTAGAATGTTTCCTTCCTGCCTTCCTTACAGGATTAGCTCTGTAAAGCGGGGAAAAAAAGAAAAAGGAGATTTCTTCCAACAATCGGTTCTCTGAACTACTTAGAAAGTTACCAACCAGTTCTCTCGAATAGGTGCGAACTGGCTGAATCCCACCACTGGAACTGGGCCTCAATCTTTTATTGTGTAAGAGGGATAAAACAATTAACATTTTTCTGGTAGCTAGCCTTCCAATTTTGAGAGGTATGAATAATCTCCTAATTTTTATTGAATGATATTATAAAGTGGTCAGTGACACAAGGCATTATGAAACATCTAGAAACATCTCGAATCATAGGGCTGTAAAGCACCTAGGAGGTCTTTTAATCAATCCTCCCCCTACCCATATTGTCATTCTTATTTCAGTGAATATGATGGGAGTACTCTTACACAGGTTAGATCTTCCACTACTACAATGGAAACAGGGTAAGTTGCAATGACTGCCATAGTCTAAAAGTAACTTAAATACTAGCATCAGTTTGACTACCAAATGCTAATTAACTCAGCATTTAATTAATGCTGAAGGTGTACTGGCATCCTTATTGTTTTCTGTTTGGTTCAAGTATGATGTTGTATAGATTCTGTATAGACTCTATATTTATGACTCAATGTCCTTTCCAGTATCTTTAGGAAAAACACAACCAGTGACCTAACCCCACCTCCTTGGTAACAGCCAATTTCTTGCCATGGCCATACTATTCTTCTACTTTCCCTTCCTCTGGGCCCAAATTCACAACATTGATCAGTAGAAGAGAAAGAAAGGCAGCTTGTTATTTAGTCAACCAATTTATTTTTATTACAGGTTAGCAATCCAGACTGAATAAGACTTACTAAATAAAACCTGTAGGATACAGCTACAAAATAGAACATATAAAATCAAACAAGGCATACAGGATTTAAAAATGCACCATTTTATTAGCAATGTGTGATAATATGCATATAAACTATGCAGCAGTGAAAGTAACCTTGGGGTACTTATCTTCCTGTACAAGTTGAATATATATATTTGTTTATTCCCTCCATGGAAATGGAGTTAGGAGATGCATTAATAGCTCAGTACATATGTCTCAATCACAGAAGCTCCTCCTCCTTTCCTTTTCCATTGCTAGTATTCATACAATTGGAGGGGCAGAAGAATAGTCAGAAAAGGCAATTAGAAATGCTGGGAGTGGAATCAGTTGAGATATGGCCCTTAACAGATATCTAATGATGCCAGCTCTGATGTAGGCCCTGGAGATTTCAAGTATTTATCCAGGTTTATCCAGACCTAGTTTATAGTTTGTCATGAGCATTTGGGTAGAGTGTTATTTTGAATAATTCAATAATTCCCTCAAATAAGGTGGTGTTACAACATGCACTAGGGATGGTAAACAAAGCAACCCAAACTGTATATTATAACCTTTTAAATGGAATAACAAAAGTATAAGAATGGCAAAGAAAAAGAATAACTATGTGAATGTATACCTATAATTGTATGTAAGAGAATAAATGATAGTAAGAATATAAAGCATAATATAGGTAAATAATATTTTGTTATAAATAGCTAAGTATAAATAAATATAGAATAGTACATAAAAATCGATAACGAATAAGGGGACCATGAATGTAAGATAGAAATGTATAGAAGGGAAAACACTAACTGTAAAGAAACCGATACAGAACTGCTGTGTGATATATGATGGAACTCCTTGTTCCTATGTTGCTTTAAGTCATGTGTTTGTTTTTGTTGATGTGTTTATGTGTTTAAAATAAAAATTTAAAAAATAATTCCCTCAAATCCACACTCAGTAAACCTTTAGTTGAACACATTTTGATTTAGTGGACTTCAAAAGTAGCAAAATAATGGACAGACCATTGCATCTGTATGGCAGACACTTAATGTAAATTACCCCATTTGCATAATTTTGTCATCATACAAATTATGTAAATTGATGCAAAGATATAAATTCAAATTTAATGGGTATTTGGGAGTAATGTATATCCTCTTGTTCTAATGCCTTATTTAACTAGTTTCCTGTATCTTGACTGAGTCAAAGTTACCAACTTTATATGACAATATGCTCTAAAGAAAAGCAGATCTGCCAGATTTACTTTCACTCAGGTTATCATGTTTTAGTCTTAATTTTTACATCAGCACAATTTTTAAATAAAAAAGCAACATCAACAGTGGTGGGTTTCTAAAATTGTTCGAACCTACTCTGTGGGTGTGGCCTCCTTTGTGGGAGTGGCTTGCTGCCCATGTGACCAGATGGGAGTGGCTTGCCGCCCATGTGACCGGATATGAAGATGCCGACGACACTTGTCAGAACCACCTTAAATTACCTCACACACAGCACGGGCATGCATAAGAATTTGATGTAAACTTGTTTTTTAAAAGGCATCTTTGGTTAAAACAACTTCAACACACGCCATGTTCTGATTGCACCACAAACTCAGTAGTCATCCTTACCTTTCACAGAGGCACTGAGTTTTATAAATAGGAGCAAGATAGTGTAGAATAATCCTATCCAAGGACCAGTGGTGGGTTTCAAAATTTTTTGGAACCTCTTCTGTAGGTGTGGCCTGCTTTCCGGGTCCACTGGTGGAACCTCGTCTAACCGGTTCGGTAGATTTGACGAACCGGTTCTACCGAATAGGTGCGAACTGGTAGGAACCCACCTCTGAACATAAATTGTGCAGTTTTTCCAGTGTACACATGTTACAGTACGTACAGGCCTCCAGCTTCTCTTCCATTTTCATATTAGTTGAATTAGCTAAATTTAAGGTGGTCCAGAACTCCGAAATAAGATCTGTATCACTAACTGCAATTTTGGAACTGGACATGATGCAAAGATGGAAATTTGAAGAACTATGTGAAATTGTAAAAAAATATACATAAATCATTAAAATCAAGTCTAAATAGAATTCTGAATTCAGAGAAGCAGGTATTCAAAGAGGAAGGGAAGGAAGAAGGGGGAGGGATAATGAAGGGGTAGAAATGGTGGAAAATAAAAAGCAGACAAAAAACTCCATTGGGCTTGGCAATGGTATAGGGAAAATTGAAAAGGGGGGATGTGTCCCAACAAAAGGGAATAAAAAGCAGACAAAAGATGTTTTGGAGGGTAACAGTGGCATAAGGAAAACTGAAGAAGGAAGTTACACCCCAACAAAGGAAAATATAAAAGATTTATTTGACGGTGGCTTGAGGAAAATTGAAGAGGGTGGACATGTCAAAACAAAGAAAAGGGAGAAGACAGGAATAGATAAGTGGGACAAAAGACTTACTAAGAAAAAACCAGACAACTAGAAATTGTTATATAGGAAAATATAAAGCTGAGATAAGGAGTTTACTCCTAAAAATGACAATAAAATTGAGTTGCTAACTGATTGATTATGATAATGGAAAGATAATTAAATAAAGGTTAAAATATAGGGAATATGGACAAATATGAAATTGATATGGGGAGATTGTAAAGCAGAGGTTTGTGATTCACTTTTATACATGATAATTAAACTGAGTTGCTAATTGATTGAATATGACAATAGAAGGACAATTAAGCATAGGTCAAAATATATGAAACATGGACATATATAGAACTTCTAAGATGATGAACAAAGTGAGATGTGTACTGCTTGTTATTCTATACAATAGATTAAGGGAATTGTAATGAACATTGAACAGTAAGGATTGCTATTTATACACAATTAAGGGTAACCTAAACCAAGATATGGAAAAATGGAGGGGGAACATGAAATATACTTACAATGGGAAACTATTGAGATTTAAAGACAGAATCACAAAGTGGGGGCATATAAGGATGCATAATTATATAAATGTAATGATGAGAATAGCTGGGAATTGCAACCAGGTCTACATCTCAGTCAAAACTAGACTGGGGGGTGGTGGTTTAAAAGAATAATGACTATATATGTATACATTTTTCTCGTTTTAAAAAAGGAGGAGGAGGAAGATATATGTTAAAATTAAATATGTATATTGAAAAGGAATTATAAATACCATCAACATAAAATGGAGCTCGCTCAGAAGCTGAAATACACCAAAATTGAAAAGGGGGGGGGATGTGTCCCAACAAAGGAAAACTGAAGAAGGAAGTTACACCCCAACAAAGGGAAATATAAAAGATTTATTTGACGGTGGCTTGAGGAAAATTGAAGAGGGTGGACATGTCAAAACAAAGAAAATGGAGAAGACAGGAATAGATAAGAGATGAAAAGTGTGAAGTAGAGGAGAGAGGTAAGGGAAGAATAGAGGGATAGGAGAGAGGGCAGGGGGGAAGAGGAGGAGAGAAAGAAGGAGTGGAAAGGGGAGAGAGGAGACAGAGAGAGGAAGGGGAAGTAGAGAAGAGAAGGATGACAGAGGGAAGAAAGGAGGTAGGGAGGGGGAGGAGAGAGGGAGAAGAAAGTGATGGATAAGGTATAAATATTGTGTATGGAGAGCAGAAGAGCCAATAATTGTTTTTGGGAGTTGATGGCAAGACAAAGTGATGTAAACGTTTAATAATACAATATTGACTAAGTAATAGTATACATGTTATATGAAAATGAGAAAATGAAAAACATTATATATATATAAAATCATATATACAGGCCTAAAGTTCAGTTATATGTGCTTTTTCTAATAAACAGATTTCATCAAGCAATTTTCTCAACTATAATTTTCCCCAATATATGCATTTTATGTGCAGGATTTTATTAACAATTTTGCAAGTCCTGAAATGTGCCGAATTTAGTTTATGAATGTTATATTCAAAAATACAAATGGCAAAAGCTTGTATTTATAATGAGAGCTGAATAAATTGTCGTCCATTACTATTTATCCATTTTTGTTCCCTTCCAAATAAATAAAAAATCTATATCTTAGCAGTTAGGAGACTATACTGCAGAAGTGTCCAGGGCAGTATCTGGTCATTTTCTTTTGATTACTTTCAGTTCTTATGTCCCACAGATCAAGAAAAAAAGCTTAGTAGTATTTGGTCAATTATTTTGCCTCTATGGCTCATTATAGCTCAGCTAAGTCCAAGAAGGGGGTCCGTCCTCATTAAAAGAGCTCTTGGTGAGATCATTCCTGGAAAGGAAAAAATAAATGGACCCAGATGGAACAATGAAAATGAACAGCTATAAGTGAAGTTCTCGATGAATGGTGGCTGAATAAAAGAAATTTGGTAGATCCTTTTCAATCCAGCTTTAGGCCTGGTTCTGGTTGTGAAAATGTCCAAACTAGGGGCACAATTGCCCTGTGGGAAGATTTTTGTTAGAGGAGAGCTTGGGTATAGAAACCCAGAGTGTTCTGGATCCTTCAGCAGTTTTCAGTGCTTCAGCAGTTTTCAGTGTTTCTAGCCCTTCATGGTATTGGACCTGGGTACTTGAGAGACCGCCTGCTGCCAATTACCTCCCAAAGACCCGTCAGATCACACAGGGTCGGCCTCCTCCGGGTTCCATCCACCAGCCAATGCCATCTGGCTACTACCCGGGGGAGGGCCTTCTCTGTAGCAGCTCCGGCCCTTTGGAATGAACTCCCCGCGGAGATCCGGACCCTCACCTCTCTCCAGGCCTTCCGGAAAGCCGTCAAAACCTGGCTGTGCCGGCAGGCCTGGGGTTGATGAGTTCCCCTCCCCTCTCGACTGGTATGGCTGTGTGATTTTTGTGTATTTTAATTATGTGTACTTTTGTTTATGTTCCCTCTCCCCTTTGAGTTGTTCGCCGCCCTGAGTCCCTCCTGGAGAAGGGCGGCATACAAATAAACCAAAACTGAAACTGAAACTGAAACTGCCTCTTTTTGGGGGAAATGTTATCCGAGTTACGTATGATTTTCAGTAACTCTGTTCATATTTAGATCATCATTTCCAGAACTGCTTCCATGGGGTTTCTGCTTGACTATACAGCATTTACAAGGAACCCTATCACAAAGTTCCATTTTATCTCCGTGACATTTACCTGAAATCAAATGCGAGATCATTCAGACACTTAAGGTGTTGTGACTCAGCAGACGTTTGCTGTGAGTTGAGTCGGGATGCAGGAATAACAATGCAGCTGGGGCTCGTTAGTGTGGTCTTCTGGAGATAAAAGGACTGATGGTGCCATGCCCTGGTTGCAGAAGTCAACATTCGTCGTTCATTCATGGTTCATTGATCATCGGTCGTGGTTTGTTTGTGAGAGACACTTGGAGAAGTGATTTGCTTTCTGTAACCCTGATTCGAAGAGACACTTGGAGAAGTGCTTTGCTTTCTTTTTGTACACCTGGTTTTGCTGTAAGAGATCTTTGTTTTGCATTCTGTTATCTTCTTGCCAGAGACTTTATTTATGTTCATTTTGGGCTTGCAGCCAGTCTGAGCCGAGGACTGATAAAGTTATTTCCTTTTAAGTCTGCCTGCCTGTCGTCTGTGAACGAGCGGAGAAGCGGGGACAGAACACTTAGGTTTAATAATGTATTTCTCCATTTGATCAGATCCAGGTAAAGTAGTGGAAATAATCCCCTTTAAGGATCAAATTGAACATTTAGAGTGCTTTTAATTCTATGATTAGCAGCAAAAAAAATTCTGTAGAACAAAAGATCTTTTATCAGTTTGTGCTGTATGCTTGTTATGGTCTAGATCAGGGATGTCAAACTCACATCATCACGGTGGCACCATGTGGCATATCAGGACTTCCCCCCCTTCGCTAAACCGGGTGTGGGCATGGCCAGCACATGATGCATCCACCCCGTGGGCCAGAAGTTTGATAGCTCTGGTCTAGATGGTTAGCCACATACTCCATGGTCCATTAAGTTTTTGTTTAGATTATTGCAAGGTATTGCTTATTCTTGAAGAGTATCCAGAAATTTTAGTTAGCACACAATGGTTTTTATTTATGTTCATGTATATATTTATCAATAATTATAGCCTGCCCCCTCTTGATAATCTCTGATCAAGTTCATGATCATCAAAAAAAAATAAGAAATGCGAAGATAGTAAATAAAGGAGAATATTTGTAGCTCACAGTTGAAATAAGGGTTGCTCTGATAATCTCCGAGTTTGATTGTTTTTTTCTTGCAAACATTTCATTATCCAAACTAGGTAACATGATCAATGCATCTGGGTAATGAAACATCTGCGAGAAAAAAATATTTGAATGGTTATTCACGATCTTGTTTTAAAATTTCATTCATGACTAGAGAGGCCCTTTGTTCCGTTTCATGTTGTTTTTCCCCAGAAACTGTTTTTCTTGCCAGGAAAAACAAAATATTTCATCAAACTTAAAGACAACTAGTTGAAATCTCAGTTTTTAAAACATAATGCCACCAAAAGCCACTGTTTTGTCATCTAATCTGGGGGAGATCTTTGCCTTGCAATCACATGACTCATGCACCACCCATTCTTGTTGTAGCGAGCAGTTAAGGCATACTTTCTTTCTTGGAAAATATTTGGTGAGAATAACACCAAGAACAGTATATAGAGGAGGAATATTCAGTGGAAGAACAGCTATTCTTCCTAAATTTTGTTGGGCACACAAATGCCCACAATCCATAACCAGTATAGTTTTACCATTCAGTGAATGTGATTGGAGGAGACAGCTAACATAATTATTCTTACCTTTATTGCTAGAGGAGCAATTTAGCAGTGAAAAAAATCTGTAATCATTTCCATGCAGCTGATATAAGTAGACCAGTCTTTCTATTTAGGAAGAAGAGGTCTATATATCCAAGGTTCCTTTATTGCTTCCTAAGGATCAAAGGACGGCATGTGTCATTTTTCCTACCTTTTTAAGAATTAAAGTCTTATTTGCTAAACACACTACTAGAACATGCAACTGGGGTCTTTTGGGAAAATTTGGAATATGCCTACCAGTCCAGAAGAAACATGTAATAAACTCAAATAGATTTTGCTAAATGAAAATACCAAGCTGACTTGGTCTAGCTCAGAAAAGGATAAACTCAGAAAAGGATAAACCGCTAAAACTAGACTAACAATCAAAGAGTAAACTATCCCAATTAAGAAACTACCAAGAAGATAGCAATAGCAATAGCAATAGCAGTTAGACTTATATACCGCTTCATAGGGCTTTCAGCCCTCTCTAAGCAGTTTACAGAGTCAGCATATTGCCCCCAACAATCCGGGTCCTCATTTTACCCACCTCGGAAGGATGGAAGGCTGAGTCAACCTTGAGCTGGTGAGATTTGAACCGCTGAACAATGCTCCCTCCAACAAACCGCCATATATAAACAGAGAAGAAACTTCACTCCCTACCAGTAATGAAAATGTTATATGGTTGCATAATGAAGCATCTGCAAGAAAACAACCAAGTTCAGAGAGCGCTAAGGATTCCATAGTTCAGTGCTGAGTTACAATTATTCTCTACTATTGGTGTCTCAGAAAGGTTACATTTTGTTTGATCCAGTTAGCATTTCAATGGGAGATTATCAGAGCTAGAAACTACACTGGGAAGCTTAAAAAGAAAACAATATCAATATACAGCTGTATTGTATTGAGGACCCAGACTGTGGGGGCGATATGCTGACTCTGTAAACCGCTTAGAGAGGGCTGAAAGCCCTATGAAGCGGTATATAAGTCTAACTGCTATTGCTATTGCTGCTAATAAAATTGCATACCCATGTCCTTGAGCTCAGTAGGAGATAATCTCAAGCCAAAAGAGTCTAAACTGTTTAAACTGGATGATAAGAAGAACCAAGTGAAGAGATGACAGAGAGCAACTCTCCATTTCACCTTTAGGGAACTGAGTGTAAATTAGTAAGCAAGCTTCATAACAGCCACCTCTTCAGAATGCCCATGACATAGCCTCAAACTTCCAAAAATGCCTAAAAGAATCACTGTAGTATATTGTGAATTCCTGGTTTGGCTTGGCCATCATGTTTATTGACAGCATAACCCGGATTCCTCAGAACACTCTTGACACAATATAGCATAGCAAGAATTGAGTTCTGCAGTGCTGCATTGTCTTTTTTTGGTATGTATATTGTTCTGACCCCCCCCTTCTTCGCTCGTTCACAGACGACAGTCAGACAGACTTAAAAGGAAATAACTTTATCAGACCTGGCTCACGCTGGCTGCGAGCCCAAAATAAACATAGATAAAGTCTCTGGCAACAAGGGTTACGCAGCAGAATGCAGAAACAAAACTCTTACAGCACCAGGTTTTCAGGAAGCAAAATCACTTATCCAAGTGTCTCACAAACTCAAACAAGAACGGAACTGAATTCTCCATAAACAAACAACGAACGACGAATGACAAATGAAGTACGAACGAGTGAACATTGACTTCTGCAACCAGGGCATGGCACCATCAGTCCTTTTACCTCCAGAAGACCACACTAACAAGCCCCAGCTGCATTGTTATTCCTGCATCCCGACTCAACTCACAGCAAACTTCTGCTGAGTCACAACAGTATACTAATTATAATTTTCCTTGCATATATTTCCTCATTTACAATGTAGTTTATTGATCTAACTCAGCCACCTTAATCCATGATACAAAGAGAAAATAAAAGGCAAACATATTTGTGTTGTTTTAAAAGAAGAGTCTGTGGTTAAACATACCAAGGGATAATTTTGCATTCATTTCATAAGATTGTTGAAATGCCACAAACCATTAACAGCTAAAAAAAAAGGGTGCTATATAATGTTGATACCTGTTGATTATTTTCTGCAAGCTTTGGCATAGAAATCTCATGCTCATGTTTTGTGAATTTTTCTTGGCACTTTATGGCATTCTCACTAGGTCTTTGTTCTCAAATTCTACTAGTCTAGAATGCCTATAGAAATTGATGAAAATTCAATTTTGATGTCTGTTAAGAACTGTCCCTTTTTGAAACTAGCACACTTCTCATAAACACAAATAAATGTATGTAGACATTTGAAAAGCATATTCCAAGCAAATATCATTTTGTCAGTGGAAAAAAAAAGTCAAAAATACATTTTACAAACATGAATTACTACTGTTGTTAAAAGAAGCATTCTTCACCAGATAACTGACTATTACTGGTAAAAAAAAACATGCCATACTATCAGAACTCAGGGATATATTTTAAGAAAATATTGAATATGCTATATGCAGGAATCCAAGATATTTTGTAACATTATAAAGCTCATTTACATTGATAGCACAGTCTAGCCAACTAATCGGTACTCCAATAAACATAGATATGCAGTCTTAACACTCCTAGTGTCCCTTTGAGCTTTTAAAAGAAAATCTGTGTTACAAATATTTAATATCAATCAAATTTCGTATGTGAGGGGAGATCTTAGGCTAATCAGGATTTCACATTACTTAAAAGAGCCATCTGTATAGACATTGGTAAGCCCGCTTCACGTTGTTGCCAAATGCACAGCTAGCACATGTTTCAGATCAAATCTCATCTTTGTTGGAGATGTATCTAGCTTAATTTTTTGAGACCAAGCTACATATGACCCCTTGCTTCACTGGTATAATATCCCATCTTGCATCTACAGCCATTGGCTTTATTTATATATGTAATCAAATGAAATAATGCCAGGGATGGTAATGATAGAATGGATTGCATATCCTTCAATCCTCAGGATAAATTGTATGTTTTAAAAAAAACATATAACCTGGAAGAAAAACATTCAAATGAAAAAGTAAAAAGTAAGTTATTTCCCCGACACAGTTTTTATATAATACTGTAATGTCTTTTTTCTTCTTGAAATATACTTTTTTTATTTTCCATTTTCATAACATACAATCACATGTATATTATTACATAGCCAATATCCTATTGTATTAAGTAGTAATTACATCAGTTCCTCTTGCCATCAACGCCCAGAAAGATAAAAATCCATTATTAGCTCTTCTGCTCTCCATACACCTCTTTCTTCTGCCTCTCTCCTACCTCCTTTCTTCCCTCCATCATCCTTTTCTACTCTACTTCCCCTTCCTCTTTCCTTCTCCTCTCTCTTCATTCCACTCCTCCTTATCCTCCTCATCTTCCCCCCTTACCCTCTCTCCTATCCCTCTCTTCCTATCTTTCTTCTTTCCTCTGTTTCCCACTCTTCCTCTCATTCACTTGGTGTATTTCAGCTTCTGAGCAAACTCCATTCTATGTTGATGGCATTTATGCTTCCATATCAATATACTTAACATATCTTAGTTTTAAAGAAAAAAATAAAAACTGTAATGTCTTTTGAAACACGTGAATGAAGGAATGGTGATGCAGATGTTCTTATCCTATCCAGTTGTAATCTGTCTGTTGGTAATCCAAATATTACAGCTGTGACTCAGGGATAAATAATCCCACAGAAGTATTTCTGGAACATTAGGTAAAAGTATGGCAATCCTATCCATACTCTATTAAAGCTTATTTGGATTTAAAAAAAATAAGACATTATTGTACTGAAATTTTAAATGTTTAAATGGGAGAATAGAGATCTAACTCTGACACTTGTCTTTGTTAAAACAATCCAAAGCATTTCTTCATTATGGTTTGGCATTGATCTAAATGATGAGCTTCTATATAGATGCTCTCTCTGTGCTCTTCTATATTTGTATGTAATACACCCAACCACCCAGAATTCATGGTAATGCAGGGTGTCAATCCTACAGTAAATAAAAGATTCAAACAGCAAGGGTTAGCGATGTCAGAGTCTCGATATAAATGGCTCCAAGGTGACTTCACTGTTGCCTGTAGAACAGCGCCTGAATCTCAGACCTTCAAGGAATTCCAGTTATCCAGTAGTTAAAATAATAGTTTAACAGCCTGATTCTTAATAGGTTATCACCTTTCCCATTTGGCTACCCCTCTGTTTGTCTTTCTCCTTGCACTCTGTTAAACAAGGAAAAATGTTGTGACCCATAATTGCGGGCAGATTCACAGCAGGTTTTTCGAGGAGCGTTCTCTGCACCACAGTGTCCGAGCCGCCTCCATCTGCTGTAGTCTTGTGTGCTTCCCACAGGGAACCTGGATAATTTTTCAGTCAATTAGCAGAAGGCCTGCTTTTGTTCTCCGAGTGCACCCTCCCGAGCTCCTCTTACACCCCAGTCTCCCCATTCAGTCCTTGGCAGTTTTGAAATAGCATATCATGTTATTTTTTCTCCGCTGACCTCTGTGACATTGCGACCGCGTGTAATCATAGCCGCTTGCATTAACACTGCGCAATTGGAAATGTATTGACTTCTTTAAAATCAAGGGGGTGAATTGCAACTAACTTCATCTTTCTGGGGAGCATAATTTTTTTAAAAAATTAATTTATGTTATTATAAAAGCCAAGTTAGAATTAAAATTGTTCCACTGTTTTTTTTTCCCTTTTAAAGTTCTAAGAAACTAGACGATTTTCAAAGTCATTTCTCATCTAATGGAGGTTAACCGAATACATTACTGATGTGTGTTGCGAAGTACGGAAATAATTATTCAAAAACAAAAAAAAATAAGTTCAAAAGAAGAATCACATTTATTCCCTCCCTACATTTGTTCCACAGTTTATGTCAGAGACCTCAAAGACAACAATTTCGTGCTGCTATTTATCTGTAACAAAACTTAAATTTTATTAATTTATTGTACAAACAAGTAAACTAAAGAGTCACGATTTTAATGAAATGTTAGTAATGTTCCAGATCAACTATTTAGTTACTTTTTATTTTTTTTAAAAAGATGATTCCTTTAAAAAAAAAAATGTTTGTTCATTTTAATCAGTATTTTTCAAGCTTGGCAACTTTTAAGATGTGTGAACCCTAGCTGGCTGGGGGATTCTGGGAGTTGAAATCCACATATTTTTCTGGAGGTGACCAAGCTCCCAATTGTAATAGTGTGAAATCATCTCATACACTGTGCAGCATCACCGGGCAAAATTAATCAGAAAAACAAGGAACAATGCTACCATCAGCCCAAAGAAAACAAATAGTTGATGGGAAATTTGCAAAGCTATCAGTAGGTGAAAGAAAACAAACTCACTGATGAGAAATATTTGGAATTAACCTGCTTTTATTTAGAGAATAAAGATCAGTTTATATGAGCCTTTAGGTCAGTGATGGCGAACCTATGACACGCGTGTCAGTGCTGACACGCATAGCCATTTGGGGTGACACGCACAGGATTTCATGCGATTCATCCTCGGCTCCTGCACGGCCGCCGAGGATGAAAGAATCTGTGCTGGAGGAACGGGGGGGGGGGCGGGACGTGTGATCTCCCCCGCCCACACTCACTTACTGTATCGCCGCCGCCCCTTTCTGAGCGCAGGGGCTGCTGGTAAGGCGTGCGTGCCGTGCGCACACACGTCATCAGCGCGGCGAGGGAGGACCCACAGGAGAGGAGCGCGGGAACAGTGCGCGCCTCTCTCCAGTCAGGCCGGCACAGAGAGTCTACTCCTGGGACTGTCGGTTACGACCGCACCACACTTATCTCAGTTCACGGCAGGGCTGTGGAGTCTGCTGCTTCCAGCTCCACGTCCTCATCAACATGCTGCTCCGGCCCGCCCCCGCTATGAATATTCATATTCTTCGCCCTCCCGTCACTAGGAATATTCATAGCAGGGGCAGGCTGGAGTGGCATGTTGATGAGGACGTGGAGCTGGAAGCAGCCGACTCCACAGCCCTGGTTCACAGCACCCCAAATAAGTTCAATAATATCAAGGGCAACATACGAAATCGACTGATGAACAAAGAAGTTACTAAGCAGGTATGTTAAATAATTTGTTTTTGGTTTATTAAATACAATTATATATTGCAATTATACATTTTTGTAGTTTAAACTATAAATTGCACAAAATTATGTTTTTGTCGAAGTGACACACAACGCAAGTTATGCTCGATTTTTTGCCGATTTTTGACACACCACGCCAAAAAGGTTGCCCATCACTGCTTTAGGTGCACGTCAAGATTGCGACGTGGGGATATTGCTTCATAAAGATGTTAGTACGTTGATATTAAGAAAATGTGATATCCACATTCTGCACGTATGTTCCTTTCTATTTGCCTGAACATATGCTGAACCTTAGTTTGCCCATGGAAGTAAATAACAGAGAGATTGCATGTTGCCTTAAGAGCAACAGTATTAAATCCCCTCCCTTTCTAGTTTCAATGCCATCTATTTATTACAGGCTATTTCCTTCTTTGATGCAAATGTTTCCTGACACACGGAAGAGATACACCCTCCCATCCAGAACCTATTTCCATTGTCATTCATTTCTTCTGCTGTATGAGATCAACTGGGTTTGCCTCTCCGTAACCTTCCCACCGCCCAGCCTCTTGGCTATACCTTTCTATAGTTAATAAATATCCCTTTTCTACAGTGTTCAGCAATAAAATATTCACTGGGTCTGAGCTGGGGTTAACAGATTTCTGAAAATTTTATTGCATGACAGCCTGTCCTGCATAATCCCCTCAGCTGTCTCATGTTCTGGGGCAGGAACGATCTTATATGTCACTCTAATAGTCTAGAATTACACTTGTATCTCTGTCACCAGCATATGGGTTTGTGTATACCCCTAGGCCCAGCTCCCTCTCTTTCACGGCCTTTAAAATGATAACATTTGGCACAGCCAGTTTTGACAGAAAGTGAACTCTCCTTTCTGCATGTGTGACACAAAGCCAGCCACCAGAGGCTTGACACCGAGCAGCCAATCATCACACTCTTTCCCAGATAATGATAGCGGGTTTCACTCATCTTAATAACCCACCTCTGCACAGGGGGGACCGGAATGTAGGGGTATGCTTAATTATACAGTTTTCATCTTAAGTATTTTATTCATAGGGAGGCTTGGGGAGGGTCTTTCCCTCCATTTCAGCCACAGAATGTACCGATTGCTGGAAGTTAGTGACGGCAAAAAGGGTCGCTCTTGGAGTGGAGTGGGGAACAGCACAGAGGGAAGACAAGTTGACTTGTGCGCTCTGTAGTTCTGGGTAACAACAGACATAGAGGACTGAATTCATTACGTTCTAGAATCTGGCTGTGTTAGTTGACTCTACATCTTACAAGTTTCCTTTAGTCAGAACGTGGTTCTAGAACTGAAGCTGTCTGTCAGCTGTATTTCCCTCTTTTTATTTATTTAGGCAGTGAGTAGGTAACCATCTTTCAGGATACTGTATTTCCCAAGAAAACAAACTTGACTGATATTTTTTGGGACTAATGCTGGGATATATGGGGATTGTTATACCAGAGTGGCTTCTTTGTTTATTCATTAATTAGAGTTGATTGAGATTTTTTTAAGTGTTCTGTTCTGATGGGAAGTACCAGCCTGTGACTCGATGAATGAAAAGATATATTTTCTAAAGATAAAACACAAGGAGCAAAATTTGGCTCATTCAATTGATTTCATTGAGATAATTGAGCAATAATTGATATATAATAATTATTATCAATAATAATAATAATAATAATTGATAATTGATATATATCTTGCTCAATTATATATGTGTGTGTGTGTGTATTTGTGTATATGTATGTATGTGTGTGTGTATATATGTATATATGTATATATGTATGTATGTATGTGTGTGTGTGTGTGTATATATATATATATATATATATATATATATATATATATATATATATATATATATATATATATATATATATATATATATATATATATATATATATATTGTGTGTGTGTGTGTGTGTGTATAAATAAAGGTGGGAAAGTGCTGAACTTTGACTAAATTGTGCCTTAAAGTATTTCTTTTACTATTAAAATGAAAAACTAAAATTAAGAATTTCTATGTTACTGTACTTTTTCTTTATTTCAAATAAGAATGTACTAAAGGTGAATACTTAAAAGCAAGTATATTTGTCTGTTTTAGAATTTATACATAAATTATTTTTAAAAGAATAAAGCAGGAGACAGAAACTAGACATATCTGGCATACTGTATGTGATGTAGGAGATGAAGAGGCGAGCTGGAATGTTGGATTAAATATGTCATCAGTTTGAAATCATTGCGCAACCACAAGAGACTTCAATCCTGCCCTGTGAATTCAATTGACCTATATCTAGTGCCAATTTTGACCATTAGTTGACCAGATTCTTGTGTATAGATAGTATTAATAAACTCTTCAGTGCTTTGGGCTCAGCAAGTGCTCCTGATTCTTTGTGCCTGACATGATATGCATCCAAGGACTGGAGAACATGGATGTTCATGTGAGTTTCATTGTCTGCACCATCTATTACAGTGTTATTTGGAATTACGCCCTGAACCTTCTCAGCAATTGTAGATCAGATAGGCTTACCTCAACCTCATCTTAGCAATCTTTTTACCCATTTCTCTGAACCAGGAGCATACAGTATTTTGGAGAGTACACTTAATCTTTCAGTAACAGGTTACTGAACACCTTCCCCAATGTGAACAGATTCACAAAACAACTAAATTTGTCTTACTTTAATTAAAATTGAATTAAAATGAGATTAATTAAATACAGTTAATATTATTGTTGCGGATGTGTTTTAAAAAATTTCTTCCATTTGCCAAATTAAAAATTACTGCTTGGCAGTAATTTAGGGAGCAGTTCTGGGTAGATTCACCCAAAGTTTTAGAAAATTGCCTGAGGCTGTAACTTTTCTACTTTTAACAGCATCCAGCTTTAGATACATTAAAATCAAACTCTTGATATCAGTGTTCCATTCTGAAAGGAATACTAATTAAAATGGGATCCCAAATGATTACATTTAACAGGGCTTTAGATCCATACTTGAAGAATGGAGCATGCCTATGACCTTACTAAAGATACATAAAGATACCTGACAGATCAGTGGCACCATTCTTTCTACCACCTGGGTATGTTACCTGGATATACAATGTCTCCGTACTAGAGACAATAGCTCCATTTCAGAATCTCAAATTGAAATTATTATATTCCAGATTTTAGCAATAGCAATAGCAATAGCAGTTAGACTTATATACTGCTTCATAGGGCTTTCAGCTCTCTCTAAGCGGTTTACAGAGTCAGCATATTGCCCCCAACAACAATCCGGGTCCTCATTTTACCCACCTCGGAAGGATGGAAGGCTGAGTCAACCCTGAGCCAGTGAGATTTGAACAGCCAAACTGCAGAACTGCAGTCAGCTGAAGTAGCCTGCAGTGCTGCATTTAACCACTGCGCCACCTCGGCTCTTAGTTTTTAGTTTGGTCAAAAGAACAAGTTGCATGATATTAATGAGGGCAGTCAAAAACATCATTTACTAATTAACAAAGAAAATTCTGCTTAAGCAGAATTAATGAATTATATAAAAACAGATATCATTTTTTAAAAACTATCTTGGCCAATTCTGTTAAAAATAGAACAGCTCCAAAAATATTGACTTTATTGCCTGAAAGTCTTTTTCCTTATCTATTAGTGTGAGTGTCAATGCAAAGGGTGTGGGAGCTAATTTAAACGTAGAAAAAACAAGTGACAATTTATGTCAATTTTACTATTTTGGTGCTCCACCTATAGTGTATACATTTCTAAGAAGGCTCCTGAGGCAGGCCCAATAGAAAGTATGGGAAATGTTGAGTTACACATCTGGAGGGGACCAGTGAGAGGAAGATTTCTTTATAATCTTTACAAATGATACCGATAATGAAGAAGGTTGACAATAATACTCACAGGTAAATTAATGGGTTTATACATCCTCCTTTTCTTCTCATTATTGAAGATAGATAACTCATTTGCTCTTTCCTATTATGCTAAAATATCACCCAACCAAAGGGGATTATTAGATCAAAATTTTATATGAACATCTGCTGCCAGAAAACAGATGGGCTATAGTAAAACATAATCTTCATCAATGAACTAGACAATCGGTGCCCTGTTGGGTCATCATTTAAGTGAGGATTTCCTTACCTAAACAGAGAGACAGAATGACCATGGGAGTGGTGGAGTGACTTCTGATTTCCTGCCAGTTTTCCCACAGAATTTCCTTGTGGAAAGCTGCCAGAGAGCATCAGAAATCCTCCCTCCCTCCCTCTCTCCCTCCTTCTCTCCCTTCCTCTTTTTTTCAAATTCCTAATATCCCACTCTGTTGTTTATGGGAAGCTTGCATGGAGAAGTGAGTGGGGAAGCCAGTAGCAAGGCCATGGCTAGTAGGGAGGTAAATAGCTGCTACAAGGTGGGGAAGAGAGCAAGTGGTACATTCTATATATATATATACCACCCCCAATCTCTTTCTCTTTTCCACTTGTACGTTGCCAAGTCAATTATGGATTTGCTGCAGTTCACAAAAACATCAGCAATAAAGAAAATCCATAAAACAAGTTAAATGTCTATGGTAAATGTAAATTAAAATAGAAATAACTATTCAGAATTACAAAGAAGAAGGCGGAGGAGGAGGAGGAGGGAGGGAGGGAGGGAGGTGAAAGAGGGAAGGAGGAGGAGGAGTAAAATTGGAATAAAAATGAAATATACTTGAAGGCATGGGAAATATTTGTTTTGGGGCTGAACTGATAGAATATTGAAAAAGGACAAAGGGGAAATTCAGGGATGCATTTTCATTTATTCCATGCAGGCACAGGAAAAAGTTTTTAAATATTTTCACAATTGCTTCACAATTGTGAATTGCATGTTCTTGTGGGGAAAATATCTATGAATTTGGAGCCAGAATAAATTAAATTATCATAGATTAGCTGGTTGTGGGTACTTTTGGCCAAGATTTGCTTCAAAAGTTACAGATAGAAAATGCTTTAAACTTAGAACAGGCTGGCCTGAATGTAAAAAAAATCTGAACTGATGAAGAACCAAAGGACTTGATGGGCTGCAAGGGGATGCGGGAAGATCCCAGTCTCCCAAACAAGTAGAATCCATATTTCCTGTGGTCATTAGCCAATATAAATCAGTTAAAACAATGGGTCTTGTGATAAAACTAAAGAATTAAAATAAGTATAAGGATGTAAAGAAATATTAAATTCCAAGTGGTTTGGGCTAATAAAAAATGTTAGTGGAACCTCATTTGTTTATAAATACCTACATATGAGTCAAAGGATGTGCAGCTCCTGACAACTTTACAATGGAAAAAGTAATGCTGGTACCACAAAAGAAGCTTACTAAACTTCCATTGGTAAAGATAAGAGCCGAGGTGGCGCAGTGGTTAGAGTGCAGTACTGCAGGATACTTCAGCTGATTGCTAGTTCGGCAGTTTGGCTGTTCAAATCTCACCGGCTCAGGGTTGACTCAGCCTTCCATCCTTCCGAGGTGGGTAAAATGAGGACCCGGATGTTGGGGGCAATATGCTGACTCTGTAAACCACTTAGAGAGGCTGAAAGCCCTGTGAAGCAGTATATAAGTCTAACTGCTATTGCTATTGCTAAAGACAAACTTTGAGGATGGAGCGGATACCTACATAATTCATTTCAGCAGTAGGATATGATTCTTTTTTGTGACTCGAAAGGAGGGATGATTCAAAGAATCACTGGGCCAATGGAGTAGAACCTATTGATGATAACTTTGCCCAAGATAAATAAGAACATTTTCCCTATGCCAAGGTCTGAAATAGCTGAAGTAAGTTGTGAACAAAGAGAAGTGCATTATTTTTATTATAGATAAATTTGCAGGTGCTCAATATCCTTGCTGCTTGATTCTGCTAATGATAGAGCAGATCAAGTTAATTTGTGTCAAATTAATTATAATTACTAAACCATTTCATAGATTTTTTTTCTCTTCAAAAGACCCCTTTGGGATTTCGTAGCACTTCTAAAAAGAAATATTGCACTGGCGTAAAAAGTGTTAGATTCTTTGGTGTTGATGGAATTCTTGTATTCATGAATAACATCTTAGTTTACAATTTTACTTATGGCCAGAAACTTTCTAAAGCCTTGGGAGCTTTAAAGGTCTCTGAATAAAGCCAAACATTTTGTACATCTGGTAGAACTCACATATGTTGGACACTGCATAAATAAATGTAGAGTAAGGTCATACTAAGCAAAGCCGTCCAAGGAATTATCTTCTAGAATCCATCGTTCAGCTAAGGAATAACGGGAGGTGTTCTTAATCTTTTTAGTGAGATGCTCAAATCAAACAGCATTTGGCAGTGGGGGAATGAAATTTTCAGGAAAGTCAAGCAAATTACCCAAAGCTGAACTACTGTATTCTGTGATGTGAATTGATATAGGAGGAATGAAATAAATGAAGCATGGCTCCAACATCATGAAAGACACCTGATGCCAATAACCTACTGGTCTAGAAGACTTGCAAATGCAGAAACATGGAATACACAGAGGAAGAAAGAATTCCTTGAAGGAGTGTTAGAGTGTCATTAATTTTCATAATAGCTTTGTGTATGGAAATTATTCTAGCTATATAGATATTATAAACCAAAGAGCAACCTGATAAATTACAAAAGATTTAGACCAGTCTTTCTCAATCTTGCCAGATTTAAAATATAGGGACTTCAGCTTCCAGAGTTCTCAAGCCAGCAAAGTAATATTTATTTTGTATATATGTATTGCATTTATCATATCCCTTGTACTATTTCTCCAACATTTTTCTCATGATGACTTTATGTTGCTTTTATTCCAGAACTCCCATATAATATACTTTTATCTTGAAAAAGTATATTATATGAGAGTTGCAAGACTTCGCAGCTCATAAATTGAATTATTTTACACTGAAGTATGAATGACTATTTTTTTTAAAAAAACCCAAAAGTTAAAAATAAAAATGACAAATATGGTACCCTATTAGGATGAAAAATATATCATACTAGTTTTTGACTGTTTGTGTTGGCATCAGAGACCAGGTGCTTAGCTTTTAGTGAAAAGATTAGATCCCCCCCCCAAAAAAAATGATGCTTTAAAAGAAAAGAACTGTGTCAAAACTTACAATATAATTATAAGAACATCATAAAAGAAAGAGAGAGAATTGTATTTGTGTTCACATCAGTCAGATAAACAATCATTTGTTTTCCCAATATATTTTTTTTAGCATTGATTGAAAAAGGAAGCCTGAAAAATAGATTCCAAACAGGTTTTCTACATTAAAGTACAACATGCATTTTCTATCCTTCCCAAATAATTTCCATCCATGTTGTGCAAAGCTTAATATAATACTGTTTATTTCAATGTATCTTATCACATAAAATTGCACCACTTCCAGACCTTAGATTGTGGTGTCAAACTCAAGGCCAATGGGTTGGATAGGGCCCATGGGGCGTCTAGATCTATCCCATGGGGCCACCCCAGAAACAGCAAAGGATCAGCCCCAGAGGTGGATTCCTACCAGTTCGCACCTATTCGGTAGAACCAGTTCGTCAAATCTACTGAACCAGTTAGAAGAGGTTCCACCAGTGGACCCGGAAAGCAGGCCACACCTACAGAAGAGGTTCCAAATTTTTTTGAAGCCCACCACTGACACACACACACACACACACATACACACACACAGAGAGAGAGACTGACACAGAGAGAGAAAGAGAAAGAGAAAGAAAGGAAGAAATAAATAAAGAAAAAAGAAAGAAAGAGTGAGAGAGATGAAAGAAAAAAGAAAAAGGGACAGAGAGACAAAAGGAAGGAGAGAGAGAGAGAGAGAGAGAGAGAGAGAGAGAGAGAGAGAGAGAGAGAGAGAGAGAGAGAGAGAAACACATGGCCAGCAAGCCACTCCCACAAAGGGGGCCACACCCACAGAGTAGGTTCCCAAAATTTTTGAAACCCACCACTGATCAGCCCGCAGTGTCTCTGCCAGCAAAAATGGAACTTGGGAGGGCTGCATGTGCCCCCCCCCCCGCCGAGCACCGTTTTTGCTGGCAGAGGGCTGCAGGAGGCCATCCCAACCGAAAATGGAGCTCAGGAACCATTTTCTGCTGGCGGAGCACTCGGGCCACCGCAGGAGCCCACACAACATGTCAAGCTGGCCACACCCACTCTGGCCCCCGAGGTCAAACACAACCCTGATACAGCACTCAATGAAATCAAGTTCGACACCCCTGCCTTAGATAGAGCTCCAAAACAAGACAATACTAATGTTGGGAAGAAGCTATGAAGAATGCATTTATTCTTGGCCAGTTCCTATTTCAGATATATATTTTTGACAAGCCAGAGTTCTAGAGTGCTACTGCCTGATTTCCACCATAATGGTAGATCTTTAAGAGTTTCAGTGATGATACAAATTTTCAACCACTCCATGAATCATGTAGGGGTTGGTCCTTGCTTACCCAAATCTAAGGACCAACCCCCAGACACCTGCAGTCAGAAGAACAGGGGATGACAATAATAACTTTCTTAGATCATAGACAACTGCTGCTAAAACAATCACACCATATAATCAACAGTTGACCTAAATATAAAAATAATATCTGGAGTCATAGGTATAATTCCCATTTGTGAAAATGAGTTTCTATGAATGCCAAAGATCCATTATGTACTCTGTTGTGGAGACCAATGTTTGAACTAGCACTCTACTTTTTATAATTAAAAGTAAGGGAATATGTAAACACTCAAACCAGGCATTCAGTTTTTTTAACTAATTTCTTTTTTGGACAGGCATATAATATTGCTCTCAAATATTGGTGAAAATTGCTGATGTACCTTATTTTAACTCATCGGGGACAGCAATCTTCCACTGGCTGATGACATTTTGAGCAATGCTTTAAGGTTAAGGTTTTTAAGAGCCGAGGTGGTGCAGTGGTTAGGGTGCAGTACTGCAGGCCACTTCAGCTGACTGTTATCTTCAGTTCAGCGGTTCTAATCTCACCGGCTCAAGGTTGACTCAGCCTTCCATCCTTCCGAGGTGGGTGAAATGAGGACCCAGACTGTGGGGGCGATATGCTGACTCTGTAAACCGCTTAGAGAGGGCTGAAAGCCCTATGAAGCGGTATATAAGTGTAACTGCTATTGCTATCGCTATTTTTTTCCCAGTGAAGCACGCGGTAACAACTTGGGACCATTCTGCATGCTCAGTTTCATTTGCCAGTACTCCACATCTGCAGACTTTCCCCCCCTTCCATTCAATCATGTCTGATTCTTGGAGACTACTTGGATAAGTCCCTGTAGTATTCTTGGCAAGCTTTTTCAGAAGTGGTTTGCCATTGCTTTCCTAGTGTTGAGAGAGAGTGATTACCCCAAGGTCACTTAATTCTCTTTGTATGTAAGAACTAGAACTCCTAGTCTCCCAGTTTCTTGGAAGATTGAATAGGATACCTTAATCACTACACCAAACTGGCTCTCAGATGGAATATAGAAGCATATACGATATAAGATGATTCTACCTTTACTAGCAGAATTGTTATCCCAGAATTACTATATATGTCAGCACCCAGTATGTGTGCTTGGAGAAATGTTTGCCAAAATGAAGAATATTCTTTGCCAAAATAAAGAAATTGTCGTAGAAAATTCTAAGTAAGTCTCTGAGACTGTTGAAAGCCACATGAAGACAGAATAAGACATTTCATCTAGACAACTAGACATAGAAAATATGGAGAACAAAATTCTAAGCAAATACAGAAAAATATTCTACTAGTAATAACTTTGAAGTCTAAGAGTGCCAATGTGGCCTACAGGCATTTTTAAGTGACCAACTGATCACTAATTCTAAACGCTGATTCTTGCACGAATGGACTAATGCACTAATAGAATCTTTTGGCTTGCAAGAATTTCTCTGTTTCAGAATGTTGAAAAAATTCTGAGCCTCAATTGCATTATAAATATGTTCACAGAACTAGTGTAAAATATTACTCTTTATAGATGTACTGATTGCAATAAGACTACAGGTAATCCTCAGCCTATAACCATTTATTTAATAGTGGTTCAAAGTTATGAAGGCCTTGGAAAAGCAACTTATAAACTATACTCACACTTTACAACTGTTGAATCATCCCCAAAGTCATGTGAATGCAATTCAGCTGCTTGCCAGCAAGCATCCATTTATGATCATTCCAGTAGCGGGTTCCAGGCAGTACACCCCGGTACGGGCGTACCGGTGGAAGCTGGGAGCAATGGCCACCATACCGGAATGGTGCTTTGGAGGGCCCACCTGCCCACCCTCATTCCTTACCTCTATTTATAGCAATAGCAATAGCAGTTAGACTTATATACCGCTTCATAGAGCTTTCAGCCCTCTCTAAGCGGTTTACAGAGTCAGCATATCACCCCCAACAATCCGGGTCCTCATTTTACCCACCTCGGAAGGATAGAAGGCTGAGTCAACCCTGAGCTGGTGGGATTTGAACAGCTGAACTGCAGAACTGCAGTCAGCTGAAGTAGCCTGCAGTGCTGCATTTAACCACTGCGCCACCTCGGCTCTATATTTGAGCTAACTGGGCCATTTGCGTGACCTCCGGTGAGCAGCTGGAGTGTCGCAGGGCAGTGGGTGCACCTACGTGCACAGCGTGCATGCCCATGGTGGATGCCCAGCCCCGTCACAGCATACCGGTTGTGACTGGATCCAGAATCGACCCCTGCATCATTCGCAGCACGCTGAAGTCAAATTTGCCACCTGCTTTTGCTGATTTCAGCAAAAAAGGGGGGAAGCCGACGACCATACAAATCATCATAATATTAGCAATAGCAATAGCAATAGTTAGACTTATATACCGCTTCATAGGGCTTTCAGCCCTCTCTAAGAGGTTTACAGAGTCAGCATATTAGATCTCACCGATTGGGCCTCCTCCGGGTTCCATCTGCGGGTCAATGCCGACTGGCGACCACGCGGAGGAGGGCCTTCTCGGTGGCAGCTCCGACCCTATGGAACGATCTCCCCATGGAGATTCGCACCCTCACCACTCTCCAGACCTTCCTCACAGCCATTAGAATCTGGCTATCCCGCCAGGCCTGGGGCTAAGATTGCACCCTCCCGAATGGTATGAATGTTGTGTTTTCTTTTAATTATGTGTTGTCGTATATGTAAAAGTCTGTTTCCCTTTTCCCTTTCGGATGTGAGCCGCCCTGAGTCCCCCCAGGGAAAAGGGCGGCATACAAATAAACTTCTGAATCTGAATCTGAATCTGAATATTGCCCCCAACAACAATCCGGGTCCTCATTTTACCCACCTCGGAAGGATGGAAGGCTGAGTCAACCCTGAGCCTAGTGGGATTTGAACAGCCGAACTGCAGAACTGCAGTCAGCTGAAGTAGCCTGCAGTGCTGCATTTAACCACTGCGCCACCTTGGCTCTTGGATCTGGACTTATGACCACAATGATTCACAATAGAAATTCCGGTTGCAATTGTGGACATAAGTCAAAGACTACCTGTATCTGTATCTTAGAAACCTGTCTGCAATTTAGAATCAATCAAACAATCAATTCTTCAAAACCTAAAACCCCATTGAGGAAGCCCAAATTAAGATTCCTAGAGTGCCCTCTGATTAATAAATGCCATCATTTGCATCGGTGATATGACTTCCAGTTGGGAAAGAATTCTCACAAAACAATCAGCCGTTCTACCATCCTCAACGAGAAACTTCAGGCACACCCAAGTGATTTAAAACCTGGAGGAAGGCAAATTGCTCATCAGTAATGTGTACTTGGTTTTGCTTCTTGGTTTCATATGCACATTGATTAGATGTGGGGTTAAAAATGATGCCTAGAGAATGAGAATGATAATGTTGCATGGCATAACAGGGCCCTAATTTCATTAAGCTCTCAACTGTTATGAGGGAGTGACGTCTATTAATTATCAAGGTTTTATTGTTGTTACTGTTATTTGTCATTTTGTAAACTGCCCTGGAGATTAATCTTATAGATTGGAATAAAAAGTTTGTGAAGCCTTTGGCTCCGGTTCTCTTTAATATTATGTGCATACTTTGCAAGAACAATTTGACTAGTTCAATATCTGTGTACTCTGCCATTGACACATATAACCAATACTATTACATGGTTACTCTAATGCATTTCTTAAACTGATCAATAATATGATTGATCAGCCTTCTGCATTACCAAGTTAATCATGATATTGATCACCTTTATAAATCTACTGCTTCACTTTAGTAGCATTTCTCTGTTTCTTACCAAATAATGAACACAGGGGAAGATTTCATAAAAAGAACGTTCTTGAGAAGGGAGCCTCAAACCATGTCTGCTCAATTCCTAGAAGAAGTAAAGATGAAACTATCACAAGTTGAAGTTGGTTCCGCTTTCCAACTTTTAAATCCTAGCACAGTATCAGAAGCTTGCAAATGTTGATTCTCAAATTTAAGATTAATTCTTAAACAACCACCACGTATAATTATTCCTACCATGAAGCAGATCAAATTGCAATAGCTTGCCAGACAGCACCACAAACATAATGAAATATGAAGGGATTGAAGCTCACACTTCTGAGAAGTCAATATCCACAGCCATCTTCCCTAATGGAGAAATCTCAGAATTTTTTTTCACACTGAACTTGCATTCCAGTTTTTATGATGGATGATATTTGGATAACATCTTCTGAAAATCAACACCCCCCACAAGCTGAACAAAACTCATGTATCTCAAAACAGAAAACATTTCTTAATGTTACATAATGCTTGGACAGAAAAAAATATCCTCTATTATCTCCATTACAGCTGCTGTACTTTATCATTATGTGATCACAAACTAGCCATTTAAGTCAATCTTCATGTTGGGAAAAACTTAAAAACACAAAACTATCCATTGGCATTTGAATTATAATTATTATTGAATTATATTTATTTATCAGCACAAATGCAACATTACACACACACACACACACACACACACACACACACATATTTGTGTTGTATTTGTGCTGATAAATAGATAAAGGGAGACTACCGTAGTATAGATCTATTTCAAGCTATTTAGCTCTCATCAATTAGCCATACCCTTACTGGGTTTGAACCTGCGGCTTAGTGGTTAACACATCTGCCTAAGATGTAATACAGCACAGGTTCAAATCCCAGTAAGGGTATGGCTAGCTGATGAGAGCTAAATAGCTTGAACTAGATCTATACTAGTCTCCCTTTATTTATTTATCAGCACAAATAAAAAAACACAAATGTAACAAAGGCAACAGTAAAAATATTGGGTTTCTGTCTGGATGGTCTCTTGTGACGAGCCGATAGACAGAGAATGGAAGCAGTAGACTTCCTCCCATATTTGGGCATACCAAGGGCTGTGACACTAAATACATACATACATACATACATACATACATACATACATACATACATACATACATACATACATGTTGTATATATAATATATACATATTATACATATACATTACACAGAAAAAGACCTGAATACAACAAGACCAGCATACCTACACCCATGAAAATCTACGAGATATATATATATATATATTAGTAGATTTATAGTGGCCAGCAGCTGGCAATGAGAGTTAATTTAATACTACTTGGAAGTACCACTCGCCAGTGAATAGTGGTGAAAACCTGTTAAGAAATGAATCCATATGGCTTTTCAGGAAATTTATAGGAGAGCAGGGAATCCTCCCCCCCCCCCTTATCTTTGCTTTAAAGTGGCCCTCTAATAAAAGTAATTGTGAATTACACTCATAAGCCGGGGAGGGGGTGCCGCTCGGGGAGAAAAAGCAACTTTTAAGAGAGCTTATATTTTCCTTAGCCCCAGATTAAGCATGAAGCAATGAAGCTTCTCTTTTTGGCAATTGACAGTGCGTGCATTTCTCCCTCTGAACATAATGAAACCTTAATGCTATCGTATATCCAGACTGACAGGTTCAGAGTGGTAAATATCTACTTCGCTATTCTATTTATATACAAGGCCACCTTCAAATGTAGCTAAACTGATCTTTTCGCTTTCTGGCCCTAGCATTCCTGCTTGTCAGGTATTCACTACCAATATAGTGTAATTCCTCCAGATCTATTTATTCTTTAATAACAGCACCAAAACAGGTGAGGTTCCAATACATTTACTAGTGGCATTGCTAATAATTGTGGGTTAGGGAAAAAGAGAGGCATGGATTCTGAGGCCTCGAGCTTTGCCTACAAAATGGAGGCGGCGCTGCTTTGAAAAAGGCTAGATAATTTCAGTCCGCTTAAGTCGGCAGACAAGTAATGTGTATAATGATCTTTTCTTCAGCCTGAGGGCTTGTGCAACAATGGCTCCTCGTATGGATCAAGGTGTCTGCTGCTTTCCATACAGCTTCCAAAGGACAGCTTGGAAATTGGTGTGCAGGAGTTGTACATCTCCAGCAATGACTGGCCTTTGACATGCTTCATTGCTATTCTAAGACTTCAGCTGCAGCCAGTCCCCGGGTTTTGTACTTCCACTGAAAACTCTGAAGAGATGTTAATACCCTAAAAGCGAGGAAACTGAGCTGTTTATTTAAAACACATCTTGAGAATATAACACCCTGTGGTTTGTAGTTGTCTGTGAGTGACAGAACAGTGCCTATAGTCTCTCCCTCCCCCTTTTAAAAATTAAATAAGCATTTATTTCTCCCAATTGCTTCTAGTTAAGAAACTGTTCTTATCACTCCAGGATAACCCTGGCAATGGATCAAAGGTTTAAGGACTAATGATTTTTCTCCCTACTCATTTTAGAAGATTATTATTGCATTGTCATCTGGGACCAGTGGTGGGATTCAAATAATTTAACAACTGGTTATCTGCCCTAATGGCCAGCTGGGTAGGCGGGGCTCAGTGGTCACGTGACTGGGTAGGTGTGGCCAACTCAACGTCACTCCCTTCAATGGGTGCTTCGCCTTAGCTCAGGGTTAACCGGAGAGACAGTTTCTGTAAGCAGGTGAACAAAGATGAGGCTAGAAACAACACCAGAATGTTTCCTTCCTGCCTTCCTTATAGGATTAGCTCTGTTAAGTGGGGAAAAACAAAAGGAGATTTCTTCCAACAACCGGTTCTTCGAACTGCCTGGAAAGTTACCAACCGGTTCTCTCGAATAGGTGCGAACCAGCTGAATCCCACCACTGTCTGGGTCATCCCAGAAGTGTAAGAGGGAAAAGACAGACAGAGATACAGACAGACATACAGACGTTATATGGAGTTTCTAGGGAAAAAACTGGGTCTGTTCCACATAATACTAAAATAAATAAATAATATACAAATTAATGAAATATTTTTTTCCCAGGAAAAGAAATTGCAATTTTAAATTATAGCCTGAACAATATAATGAAAATGTAATTATGAAAAAAAAATGGAGATAATTGGAGATGATGTAAGTTATTACACGAACATTCTAACTATTAATGATAGCAAGCTATTATTTTTAAAGTGAGGATGAGAACTGTGTACATAAATAACAAGAATATAGATTAATTTAGATAGCTTTAATATACATTTATATGGTGGAAAATAAGATTGAGTGGAGATTGGCATAACACTGTACCTTCTGATATGACAAAGACAGTAGCTTACTCTACAGAGCAAAGCTGGGCAATTTGTAAGGTAGAAGGGATCATTATTTCTTCGACAAAATTATGCTCTACTGCCAAAGGTTATTCAGGAAATAACTCAATTAGATGTAATTTCAAATGTTATGCAACATTTCAAATGTTATAGAACTTATAATTAAGGGAGGAGGAGGAAGAAGAGAAGGGAGTCATATGATCATGTGGGCGTGGCCAAGTCAATGTCACTCAGGTCGATGGGCACTTCACCTTAGTTGTTACAATGGTGATAAGGGTTAACTGGAGAGGCAGTTTCTGTAAGCAGGACAATAAAGATTAGGCTAGAAGCAACACTAGAATGTTTCCTTCCTGCCTTCCTTACAGGAATAGCCCTGTAAAGTGGGAAAAAACAAAAGATTTCTTCCAACAACCGGTTCTCCGAACTGTTTAGAAAGTTACCAACCGGTTCTCCCAAATAGGTGCGACCTGGCTGAATCCCACCACTGGCACTCGCCTTCCAGCAGGGACCCGAAAATCAGCTGGCCAATGGGAGGTGCACAGACAAGCGCAAGAGAGCTGACCTGGGTGATGGTTCATGTGCCCACAGAGATGGCTCCATGGGCCATCTGTGGCATGAGTGCCGTAGGTTCGCCATCATGGCTCTAGGACATTGGTGTCAAAGTCATGGCATCATGTTGCCATCACGTGGTGTATCATGATGTTTTTGCCTTGGTGGAGTTGAGGTGGGCATGGCCTGCATGTGACGCATTTGGCCCAGAGGCTGCCAGTTTGACACCCCTGCTTAAAGTGGTCTTAAAGTTGAGAACACTGTCAATCCCTGGTGTAGCCAAGTCTAATTAATGTCACAATGCTACATAGCTATGTATTCTGTGATCCCTAAGTAGCCTGGATCATTTTCTTGGTACGAGGAAAAGATAAAATAAAATAGCTTATTTAGAACAGTAGCAGCAGATTGGGTAACAAAATGAAGATGGAAAATATTTTGGTCCCTAAAGCTCTCAATGGGCATTATGGGCAAACGTTCAACTTATTTCTCTTTTCCATTTCAGCAGATTTTTTATAACGTAACCATCCTACCATGCAGGATTTTGATTTCTCCTCTTCCTGCTCCTGAAGACCAGCTTCACTTAGCTCAGTTTCAGCAGAAGGGGGGACTTTATAGGGCTTTGATTCCCAAAACTGTTTATCTACTGGGTAATCATACTGACATCTAGCAAAATGAAGCTTAACACTGAGTAATGCAAACTGATACATATTTCTGTGCAAAAAATGTGTTTTAAAAAGGAATCATGTAGTAAATAAGAGCTGACTATATCTAAAGGACTTTGAAAAAGAATGTTGGTAATTGGGAACCCCTGATAAATACACACAACAATGTGGTGAAGCCATTTTCAATTTGTGAAATTGCTCAGATCTACACAGAGACTCACAGGCAATAAATCTGAGAAAATTGTTGATCGTGGAGTTCTCTGCTTGTTTCACTTGGAATATGTAGTTGTTTACGCTCCGTTTATAAAATATTCTGCATTAATTCAAATTGCTGATAGAAAATGCCAGTATAGCAGACTTATATGTTGCTTGTAATGCCTTTAATAAAATGCTACAATTATAGAACAGCATAAAAGATTCAACATTCTAAGAAGGAAATTTAATCCTGTAGAAACAGCTGCAGAATGCTTAAAGTTGGATAGAGTTAAATGACAAAGGTTAAAGTATCAAGATAGATACAACGAACCCTAGAAGATACATAAAATGCAGATACTGTATATCTGAAGCATATAGAAAGGCATTTAAAGTGTGCACATTGCTACATTATTTTCAGTTCAGCACATTTACTGCCATAGTTTCATAGAAAGACAAAAAAAATAGTTTTTATTGGAAAACATTTTTAAAACAGACATCTCTAAAAGCTATAAATTTACGCCCCTCAGAGAGGGCTCGCAATTTGGGAGTCCTCCTGGATTCGCAGCTAAAATTGGAACATCATCTGTTGGCTGTGACCAGGGGGGCTTTTGCCCAAGTTCAGAAATTTTGAGTAGTTAGGAGAACCAGCAAATAGGCTGGCCCCGCCCACGCTGTCTCCCAGCTGATCTTCTTTTGTTGCCCTGAACAGGAGAACGGAGCTGGAAAGTGGGTTAGTGGGGTGGGGAGGGAATGGGGATTTTGCAGTATCTTTCCCCTGTCATGTCCACAAAGCCATGCCATGCCCTCAAAGCCACCCCCACAGAACTGGTAGTAAAAATTTGAATCCCACCATTGTATTATTTAGTCACTTACAGCATTTCATTAAAATAGTGACTTTGCTTTATCTTTCTTAACTATGAAAGAAATGACATTTCTTTGTTGTTTCTGTGCCTGAGTAAGTAAATAGCATAGCCTTCTGACTGAAAGAGTCAAGTTTCAGTTCATTTCTAATCAATAATACTTAAGATCTCAGTATGCAGTTAGTTCATTTCATCTTCACTATATTGGATCTTCCTATGCTCATGCTACTTTTATTCCATCTTTTTACTATAATTCTGTCTTTGCAGCTTCAGATTTTGTTTTTTTTTTACTAGCAACATCAGCATCTAGATGTTCTAAAGGCTTTAATCTACCTGTGTCATGAGCATCATAACTGTTTCAAAAGATTCTCAGCTTTTCTTCAGTAGTGTGTTGAATACCATCTGTCCTGAGGGGCTCATAATCTGGTGCTATAGCATATATTATTTTATGATATCTTATCCATGTGGTCTTTCTTGATGAAATTACGTTTGCTATTGTGACCAAAATGATCATCCATCTTCCTATACTGCTGCAGCCCAGTACAACTGCCTTCTTGCTTTAAGTCAGTGGTGTCAAACTCGTGACCTGTGGGCTGGATGTGTCGCATGCTGGCCACGCCCACACCCAGTTTAGCGAAGGGGAAAAAGTTGTGATATGTCATGTGATGACACTGTGATGAGGCGTGTTTGACATCCCTACTTTAGGTGGACATCTGCATGACCTTCACACCTGCAGTGATCTTGCTGAGAATATATACTGTTAGTATACATTCTAGACATTCTTCCTAATTTCTCACCCTCATGTAGAGTAGGAACTGTTCCTACCAGTTCACACCTATTTGGTAGAACCGGTTCGTCAAATTTACCAAACCGGTTAGAAGAGGTTCCACCATTGGACCCGGAAAGCAGGCCACACCTACAGAAGAGGTTCCAAACATTTTTGAAACCCACCACTGGTGGGTGTGTAATGTCCCGCAGTTATCTACGCATTAATAATGATCTAGTAATATTTCCTTATACATTTTAGGGACCTTTCCTTACCTAATTGGTGTTTTCTTTCATACTTTTGGATTTCTAATTTCTGTTTCCGTTAGTTGGCAATTGCTAAAACCAATCCCACTTGAAAAAGTATTCAAAGCCCTCTTGATTTTAATTGTCAATTTATTTATTCCTGCACATTGTAATATTTATTCATTTACATATCTCTGTTTTTCCACTGTTGTGCAAACACAATTCCAGCAGCTGCTAACATGTGTAAAATTAAATATATATTATACTCCCTTTGAAATAGCCAACAAAATATTTCTGGTTTTAATTTCATATCTTGCTTTACGATTGCTTCTAACCACTAACTTCTGAATAGCTACTTGGACCGACCTAAGTACTAATTCATAATTTCATATCCGGTCACATGGGCGGCAAGCCACTCCTATCCAGACACATGGGCAGCAAGTCACTCCCATCTGGTCACATGGGTGGCAAGCCACTCCCACAAAGGAGGCCACACCCACAGAGTAGGTTCCAACAATTTTTGAAACCCACCACTGCCCTCATGGAAACCATCCCACACCCATTTCCAACATGTTGAAGCAGCATAGCAAACCTGAGAAGTAGGCAGAACTTAGGAGCAAATGTTACTGAACACAGGGCAACAAGGACTGATATGCACAGAATGTGTTGTGAATCTACTTCATATATATTGAGTCTTATCTAAGGATACATTTTGGGAAATACCAAATCAGTTGTTTTGAAGGGAGGAGCAAGAAAAACCCAGTTCTACTGCCTTGCTCAGACAGTGCATTGTTAATATTCTGCATGCCTCAAAGCCCCAGTAGCTGAATTTCTAAAATAATAGGCAATTTAATAAGGCACTAACCTTTTCTTATGTCTGCAAGTGAATTTATTGAACAAGAGCATTTGTAACTTTACAGACAAAATGACTATGGATAAATTTGATGGTTGTTTCTATTATCTACCACTTATAACTAAGTTGGAATAATTATTCTCAACTCATGCTGATTCAAAATAAGAATGAATAGTACCTTTATTTTTTTTTAAAAAAAAGAACATGACGCATTGCATGAAGAACATTTGAAATAACAAATATCAAGTGGAAAATACAATTTTATTGGTTGTAGATAGATCCAGAGCTTAGGTTCACGGGTATGTGCCTTTATTCTTTCAAAATAGCATCAATCCTCATCTCTCCTGCTGTTTGAGATAGCAAAAAATCTAGAAAAATAGAGTTTTAACATTCATTATAATTTCATTATAATGAAATGAAAGCAGCAACAGAATAAATTTATTGTAAATCCAGCTACAGGTGTATTACTGCATTGTGGTTTGTTGGAAGGAAACGATGTAAGAAATCTTAACGATAAAGATGAAAGTGACAATGATGATTTCTAAGATTCATATCCTGCCTTTTATTTAGGATTGCACCATGACTTAAATGAGGAAGACTGATCTGAGACTGAATGACTGGCCCAAAGTTACTCAATAAGTTTTCATGGTGGACTTGAACCTGGATCTTTTCAGTCCACTTGACAACCACCAACCATATCTGTTGTGGCCCAGCAGGAGCCGTTGGAGCTGCCATCAGATTCCAATAGCGAGGGGCCCTATGAGTCAGCTCTGGAGGATGTGGAGAACCCTGGATAGGGTTCAGACTCTGAACAGGGTTCAGAGAGGCTGGTTGGCCACCAAGAGGCACCTGAGCCTTGGATCAGTGGGGAAAAGACAAGGGAGTGTGATCCTGACATCATGCATTGGAGCAGTGGGGAGGAGACAAGGGAGTTAGTCCTGGATGCCTGGCAACGGAGAGTTAATAGGCGTAAGGAACAGTTACGCAGTTGCAGGAGATAATTGCACTCAGCTGGTGGTAATGAGGCTCCTCTCAAGACTATAAAAGGAATGACTTTTCACAAGCTTGTTGCAGGAGTCAACGTATTTACTAGAGCTGGAGAACTCTCGTGGCTATCTTAGCAGGCTGGATTGCTGCCAAGGTTAGTCTGTGCTGGATTGTTGCCAATGTCTTGTCTGTGCTCGATTGCTGCCAAGGTCTGGTCTGTGCTGGATAGCTGCCAACATCTTGTCTGTGCTGGATTGCTGCCAAGGGCTAGTCTCTGTGTTAATAAAACCTTGAAGTATCTTTGTCTCAGCGTGCTTTGGTGTGTGAAGAGGGGGGGTCAGAACACATATCCATGGTCACTTCCAAATAACAGTGACAAATCTGTGGAGCACACAAAGCCCTATCTAGCATCAATCAAAATATATTGAAATAAGTAATAAATGGAGCTCCATGCAATTAAATTATCCCAAACCATAAACTCACTTCCCCAAGAAACTCTTCTTTCCCAGATGGCACGGAATTGCACCCAAAGCAAAGAAATCTGCTTTGAATGCAATGCCAGCTCTAACATATGAGATATTCCAAAGTATACTGCAAAATGTCCCTTGGACTTTTATAAAGTCCCCATTGGCTCTATTTCGTATTGAAACTATGTCATATGCCTAAAACAAGTAAAACTTTGTATACAACTGCAGGCATAGAGATTATGACAGTGACTATTAGTATTAACAGGTGTTCATGCTGATATAGTAAAGGAAATTTACTAGTGGTAAAAGGGATTATAATTATTATTTTTTTGCTATAATGAAGAAATGATTACATGTTCAAAAAGCAATTTACTCCTGTTCTCCAAAAACCTTGGTGGGAATCTTTTGATTCCATAAAAGCAAAGAAATGTTAATACCAATGGTTTATTATTTCAGTCATTTCCCACAGCAGTTTGTGAAAATGCAACCTGTATTGCATTAAATTGGACATTGCAATTCAGATGAAGTTTCCTACATTAGATAGACTTTATTTTGCCTTTTTCAAATTAATAATTTTGTCCTTGCCCATTTTTATATGAATTATAGAATAAAAGCTAAATTCAGCTCTGCTATCCCAGACGGTACATTCTTGAATCTACAGCACCAATGGCAGTACAGGTAGTCCTGTTCCAAGGCTACTGGAACAATTATTCATGTAGCCTGCAATTACAGTAGCCTTGGAACAGGTGCTTTATGTCCCTTAAAGCACTTTTGATCATTGCAAAATATTACTTCACCACCCCATGGTCAAGATGTTTGCAATCTGGGTGCTTGGCAATCTGTCCCTATTTACAACCAATTGCCCCCTTGTTCATCATTTGACAATCTTCTCTGCCGGCTTCCACAGAAAGTCAGTGGGGAAGCTAGCGGGAAGTTGCAAGCTGTTGCCATCTGGAGAGAAGACTCCCTTTCAGTGGTGGGTTTCAAAAATTGTTCGAACCTACTCTGTGGGTGTGGCCTCCTTTGTGGGAGTGACTTGCCGCCCATGTGACTGGATGGGAGTGGCTTGCCGCCCATGTGACCGGATATGAAGATGCTGACGACTCTTGTCAGAACCACCTTAAATTACCTCACACACAGCACTGGCATGCATAAGAATATGATGTAAACTTGTTTTTTAAAAGGCATCTTTGGTTTGCGTTAAAACAACTTCAACACACGCAATGTTCTGATTGCACCACAAATGCAGTAGTCATCCTTACCTTTCACAGAGGCACTGAGTTTTATAAATATGAGCATGATAGTGTAGAAGGATCATATCCAAGGACCAGTGGTGGGTTTCAAAAAAATTTGGAACCTCTTCTGTAGGTGTGGCCTGCTTTCCGGGTCCACTGGTGGAACCTCTTCTAACCGGTTTGGTAGATTTGACGAACCGGTTCTACTGAATAGGTGCGAACTGGTAGGAACCCACCTCTGCTCCCTTTCATCTCTGGGGACTGGATGAAAGAGTTGTCTCCCAAGGGGAGCTGTACTCCTTCAGCATGTGGAAGAAATAGTGCTAAGATTTTGAGGAGTTTGACTTCATTCTTGTACCCCATCAAAGGAGTTTATTTCCATGCAGGGAGGTGAGCTGAACTTCTTCACCAAGTAGCTCTTTCAACCAGCCCCTCAAAATGAGACAAACTCCAAGCAGAGAGCAGAGACGCATTGTGATAAGGCAAGGAATGTCTTACTTTCTTTGAGTCAACAGTACAGAAATAACAGCAACTGATGCAATCACCATAATTGATTAGCCTTTCTTATCCTCTACTGCCCCACACTGTCATTCTACTTATAGTTAAATTACATGTCATAATTCACTCTCTCTCCCACCACCTCTCTCTCCCTAAGGGCTAAATTAATTTTGATATTATCTCCTATATATATATACTTATTGTATTGTGGATTTATGCTGAATTCAAAAACTCCTCTCACAATGACAGTATTGGTGGTTCATTTTAATTTGATGGGCTGTGTATTACTAATATACTCTGCTACTGATAGTAAGTCTTCAGGTGAACGAATATTATTTCAAAAAAATTTGAACTTTTTTTTTTTTGTTAAGTGGCCCAGAGTCATCAAGTGTGAGTAGACGGCCATATAATTTCTCCAAATAAATACATTCTGAAAAAAAAATGTGGTGATAAGATTCAGGAAAAAAGAAAAAACAAGTACCATGTATCATTACCTGGGGAGTTTTTAAGAAACATGGTTTCATAAATGCTTAAATGCTTTCATGCTTTGGCAATTTAATTTGACCATTTGGAATCAAGGCAAAAAAATAATCAAAGTTATAATCTCTTGTAACGATGGAAACTAAACTGTAATGCTAATAATCCTAGGTGAATGTGAAAAGACATGTACATGCTGGAATTAAAAGCTAAAAACAATAATTGTTTTGGAATTCTAACTTCACTGAACAGAGTAACTTCACCACACAAGAGAAGTTCATGCCACCTCTGTGGAATAATATTAAAAAAAATCTATGAAGATGGGATGAATTGCAACGATCCTTATTGGGTAGAAACTCTATATTTAAGATGAACATTTTACCAAAGATGTTATTTATTTTCTACTTCAGATTTTTTCAATACTTATAACTGATGCTCCACTTAAACAATGGCAAATGAGCAAGTCCAGGAATAAATATGGCTTTATTGCACAGCAGGTAGCTGGGCTTTATAACTATCCTCCCTGTAGTTTTCTTATCTCGGAAAACTGATGTGTATTGGAAAGTGATCTTTTTGTGCTGTTTGTGATAAGTTAGATATCTCAGAATTGGTTAGTGGTTACCTTGCCTACAAAAGATGAGTTGGAGATTCTCATCCGTAACAAAGAAATTGGTGTGAGGCAGTTTAAAAGAACAGGGTACAGGAAGAAACGACAAGGAACAGCAAAAGAAGCAACCACAGATGGATAACTTGGCCTTGCCCTTTGCCTGTTTCAAATAGCATCATGGCCTGGTTGAGGCTTATCGGCTTTGTAGAAATGGCAGCATACATTTAAGCTTGTCTCTCTATAATGCATACTGTAAAACCTTTCAGCATTGCCTTAACCCCATTAAAAGAAAAGAGACATGCAAGAAACAGAAAGTACCAGTTAACAAAAGCTATAATCACCTAGTGAAAAATTCTTCAATATGCAAAACACAGCTAGGTTCTGGGTGTAAAAGTGAAAGGAGAAAAAAAAACTTCAAAAGAATAAGATAAAAAATAAACTCATTCTGATAGTAGCAAAAGTGTACAAATAAGCTTGTATTATCTGTTTCTTGCACATCTGAGTATAAACCAAATTAAATTGCAGTCATTTGTCTAGGCAGGCCTATGATAATGGTTCCACCACAAAACCGCGGTAGACTAAAGCGCGCTCGACGAAAGCGCGTACGTGACGTCATCACAGCGCGACAAAAACAGCACGCTGTGAGCGGTAAATTTAAAATTAACGCGAAAACCTTACCCTACTCCCCCAAACCTAACCCTAAACCTAACCCTAAGCCTAACCCTTAACCTAACCCTAAACCTAACGCTAACCCTTAACCTAACCCTAAACCTAACCCTAACGCTTAACGTAACCCTAACCCTAACCCTTAACCTAACCCTAACCCTAACCCTTACCTTTATGTGAATCGGCTTGCTTTAATTTTATTTTAATTTTAATTTAATTTATTTTAAATTTTGTTTGTCGCGCTGCTGATGACGTCAGGTACGCGCTTTAATCGGGTGCGCTTTAGTGGACCGCGGTTTTGACGGGTCACGATGATAAGAGGCACATTTGCTATAGAATCTTAAAACTTTAGAATCTTTTGGAAATTGTTCATAACATTTAGCCACTCTTTTGTATCTGCCTTTTTACTAAGAGGCCAGGCCATTCTCCTTAATTTAGACATGTATTTCTTCCACCCAAAAGACACATAATGCTTTTATTGTACTATCAGGATTCTTTGCAACTGCCAGATTTTTTGCCTCAAAAATTTCTCTCTGAGAGTTCAATGTGCTTGTAAGTTGCCCATGGCATACCTGATCTGAAACTGAAACCATAATACTTCTGGCAGAGCTTCTGAGTGTCTTCCTTTTCTTGAAGAAATTTGTTGATGCATATTTAAGTGATCTTTAAGAGCTGCTAAGGAACCAGAAAGACATTTTGGAAAATGGGACATCTCTTTCTTTCTTTCCATCACAATTCTCTCCAGCAAAACCAAATTATAATCCAGTTGTTTTGAATCTAACTTATCATTAACCATAGTTAAAAATATCCAAAGTTCATTTCAGATATATTCCTAAAGTTGTTTCTTTTAACTTTGCCAGAAGAAGAAACTAGATGAAATAATTATAAAAGGTTTCCTCGTAATGCTAAATCAAGGTTTTTTCATATGAACTATGAACATGACAATAGGTACACAATAGGGAATAATGTTCTCATGAACACATCAAGTTTCTTGACTGTCTTTTATTACTTGTGAAATAGTCTATGAGACACCAGATTGGCTGTACAATGAAATACATTTATATTTGAATACAAATATAGCTACCTGAAAGGTAGCTGTAACAATGCTACACACAGAACTGAAATAATGTATTTCTCCCAATGAATTTTAGCACAAGGGCAAGTGGGCAGACAAATCCTAGAAAATGGTTGAAATGTTAAAACTGGCCTTAACAGACCTGTGAATTACCAAAAGCCGTAAAATATAGATGCCAGAAACTATGAACTAATCAGAGGTGGGTTCCTACCAGTTCGCACCTATTCGGTAGAACCGGTTCGTCAAATCTACCGAACCGGTTAGAAGAGGTTCCACCAGTGGACCCGGAAAGCAGGCCACACCTACAGAAGAGGTTCCAAAAATTTTTGAAACCCACCACTGGTCCTTGGATATGATTATTCTACACTATCATGCTCATATTTATAAAACTCAGTGCCTCTGTGAAAGGTAAGGATGACAACTGCGTTTGAGGTGCAATCAGAACATTGTGTGTGTTGAAGTTGTTTTAACGCAAACCAAAGATGCCTTTTAAAAAACAAGTTTACATCATATTCTTATGCACGCCAGTGCTGTGTGTGAGGTAATTTAAGGTGGTTCTGACAAGTGTCGTCGGCATCTTCATATCCGGTCACATGGGTGGCAAGCCACTCCCATCCTGTCACATGGGCAGCAAGCCATTCCCACAAAGGAGGCCACACCCATAATAGTGTAGAATAATCATATCCAAGGACCAGTGGTGGGTTTCAAAAACTTTCGGAACCTCTTCTGTAGGTGTGGCCTGCTTTCCGGGTCCACTGGTGGAACCTCTTCTAACCTGTTTGGTAGATTTGACAAACCGGTTCTACCAAATAGGTGCGAACTGGTAGGAACCCACCTCTGCTGTACAATGACTTTTCAAGGCTGTGGTGCTGTTAATTTAACAGCAAATCATATTGAGTATGGTGTTTAAAAATATGCTTTAGATAAACTGTATATACAAGTTGCTAGGATATTTTATACACATTAGCTGAAATGATTTGAAGCTATACAACTAAGAATATTACAATAAAGTATAGTCCAAACATGAAAAAAATATTCCTTAAAGTGTGGGCCTGAATTTTTGTTTCACTAGCTCTGGTACATAATTGGATGCATAAGTCACTTTTGAAACACAAAGCAAATAATTAATGGGAAAAGCCCCTTAATTATATGCTGAGGAACAAAAATTTGGTATACACAAGCTCCTGGTGTTCTGTACCTTTGATGAAGGAGAACAGATATGTTAAAACATGCCACAACCATATTTTTAAGAGATCAGATAATCCATTCTTTGTGTAGTTTGTGTTCAGTTATTTTTAATTCCCCCAAGAATGCATATTTTTCATAATTATAGTTCATCCGTCTGTGAGTTTGTGTTCAGTTATTTTTAATTCCCCCAAGAATGCATATTAGTACACATTCGATTAGTGTTCATCATCCATTTCTTTTATTCTACCTGTTTAAACTGCACTTTATTTAGGCCTGCATCTTCAAACCAACTGCATTTTCATCTTTCTCATTCAGCTTGCTGTAATTTTCTTAGCAAAATTTGAGATGCACATTTTTGCTGCATAAATGCAAACAAATTGAATCCTGTACCTCTAAGGACAAGGTCAACCCTATATATTTTGGTTGCAACTAATAGGAAATCCCTGGTTTGTGAGACGTTTTTAGCCCCAGACATTCCTCTGGAGATTACCTAGAGCTTATTACACTGTTTAAACTAAATCTAGCATGAGTTATTAAAGGCATGATCTCAAAATATTATCATTGTTTGGCAGCTGAGCCAATTTACTCCCACCTCAGGTGAGGGCCTATAGGCAGTGCACTGAATCAGATTTTGTAATAGAAGCACTGGAATTCTTCAGGAGTTGGCAACAAACCATTTCCCCAATATTAGAAGAATACTTGCCTTACCCACCTTCTGGCTCCTGGTTCTCCCCCTTAAGCTGACGTAGCTTAATAAACTCAGCAGGGGAATAATGATTTGGTGGTGTGTCATCGTAGAAGCTTTTCAGCATTTCCAATTGCAAATGCTCAGCTATTTCAAATGCCAAACAAAATGAGCTATGTGGATGTGATACCAGGCATTAGTTACATGCCATTTTGTATCCCTTTGCTCGCCAGATGGAGGATATATTAACTGTTGTATGTATCCTTGCACTTACATATTATGCAAGTAATAGTACCCTCAAAAAGCTTCTTCTTCTTGTGCCGTACCAGGGGTGGGTTCCTGCCAGTTCTAACCTCTTCTATAGAAGAGGTTCCACAAAGCTACAGTGCCGTTTAGAACTGGTTCCAGATTCCAGATGAAGAGCGAGAGGAGGAATTCTGGGAGTTGAAGTCCACAAGTCTTAAAGCTGTCAAGTTTGAACATTCCTGGGTTTTTTTTCCTAAAGGGTTAGGGGTGCAAGGGTCTTGTAGCTTGACAGCTTTAAGACTTGCACACTTCAATGCCAGAGTTCCTGAGCCAACAGGACTGGAGGAGGAATTCTGGGAGTTGAAGTCCACAAGTCTTAAAGCTGTCAAGTTTGAACACCCCTGGAGTTTTTTTCTAAAGGGTTAGGGGTGCAAGGGTCTTGTAACCTGACAGCTTTAAGACTTGCGTGCTTCAAATGCCAGAGTTTCTGAGCCAACATTTTTGTTGCTAAGTACCAAGCCACTCCCACTAGGTCACAAGGCTGACAAGCCATTCCCGGTCACATGGCTGGCAAGCCACTCCCACCCAGTCACATGGCCAGCAAGGCACTCCCACAAAGCAGGCCACACCTACAGAAAAGGTTCTAAAAAAATTGAAACCCACCACTGTGCCATATACATTATCAAACATTGGCGATCATGTTGGCGATCCTCTTTTTATCAACAGTCACACGAAAAAGTGCTGTTGAGTTTTGTCCAAACCAGTCCCTTAGATTTTGAAGTCACAATGTTCTTCTTCTGCCTGAACCTGTTTGCCTTCAATCTTTCCTTGGAGGATTAAGTGAAGTATGCCATATTTTTCTGGGTATCGCATCACATGTCCAAAAAAATTCTAATTTTCACATTTTTATTGTTTTTGATGATTTCCCTTGGCTTTCCCAGGCAGCTTATTACCTCCTCATTTCTGATTTTGTCAACCCAACTTATACATAACAGCCGCCTATAAATCCACATTTCAAATGCTTCTAGTTTCTTCAAGTGGCTTTTTGTCAGAGGCCAACTCTCCACTTCATAGAGCAGGATAGGGAGAAAAAGCTATACAAGAAAAATAATGATCTGTGACCTAGAATGTCATCGTGCGAATGACACGTTATCTTGTCATGATAGCTAACATAAGTATATCAGTTGTGTCATTTCCATGATGAAATCATAGTATATCTATTGTCATTTGTCTTTTATCTCATCTAACGTGTACAATATTCTATGCAAAATGTACGACTAGGAATCTTAGCAAAAGGTGCTCTATAGTGTACCACAGTTTGTTCCAGAACAGCATAATGTGGCATCCTGTGGAGAATTCTTTCTCTCTTATTGACATAAACTCAGTTCTTGATAGTTTCCAAAATCATATTAGAAAGACAGATGCAGAGTCTGCCCTATTTTTGCCTCTTTTGTGGTGAGTTTTTAATGGATTTGTGAAATGTATTATTTGTTCTTTGAGCATGTGAAAAATCATTTCTGCAGCAGAAGGCTAAAATAACATTTTTTTGTAAAAAAAAAAAAAAAACTTTAACTCACTGTGCTCAGGCATTTTCTCATAAGAACAGCTGCCCTTTTATCACTTACCACTTCGATTAGCAAAAGTTGCAAATGTTTAGGCTGAGCCTCAGAGGTCTGAGAAATATATGCATTGATTTAGTTTGCTATCCCTTGAGGGGGAAAATTGTCTGTAGGCATACCAAAGAAATAAAGCATGAAAAAACGTTAAGTTTCCAGCATTTCAGGGCTCTTGTTCAGAAGGGATGCACCTTCTGAATTTAAAATATGCACCCATAACCAAAGAAACTGAGAATAATATCATTTTTTCCTATAAAATCTTAATTAGTTGCTAGCTTGTTATCATCAAATCGAATTATCTAACAGCAAGAGGTGTTTCTGACTTAATTTACTGAATCTTGAATGCAATTGCTTATCTGTTTGCTTTAATTAATGTAACTGAAAATATTTAAGTAATCTCAGAATTACTTGAAATGGTATAATAGAAAATTAGCTTTGAAAACGGGCAATAGCAACAATAACAAAGCAAGAAACAGAAGCAGAAAGAATTAAGAAAGAATTATTGTGGAAACATAATAGTCTTTCAAATTAATCTGGCTTTCCAGATGAATTGATTTCTGTTACATTATTTACTCCAGTTTTGATTTTTTTTTCATATTGATTGACCTGAGTGATAATCAAGCAGAATAAAGAGGTTAAGAATTTAGGTCTATAAGTACCGTCTTCATAAGAAAGGAATATTTTTTTTTAATTCAAAATTATTTCAAAAGTCAATAATGGCATCTTAAGCCCCCGTGGATCTGTTCTTGTTTTGTTTTGTTTTCTTCTACTGTTTGCTCATCCATTTATAATTAAAATGAAATCCGCACTATAAACACAAGGTACAGTTTGCTTTATCTTAATTTTTCCCCCTTCCTGCTGACTGACAATGTTGAAACTCCTAGGATTTACAACCAGCATCCATGTTCCCATCAGAAAAAGTCACCAAAAATATTATTTTCTACTGAGCTTTCATTGTTTCTACCAGAACCTTTTATTTTTTGATATCTAGTTCCATCTCCTGAAGAACTGAATATTCTGGGGGAGGGTGGGCAAAGGACATTTTCAATTATTATGATTGTTTTTTCAGCACTTCCTATTTTTACTGGGTATACACAACAATTGATTTGCAAAGAAAATACTCTTTATGACCCTTGCTTCCTATTAAAATTGTTTCAAAATTACTCTTTATTTCATTTAGCTGACTTCATTAATCTTATGTTCTCACTGGATGGTGGTCTAATTTGATCTAACGTGGTCATTCTATGACAGAAGCTGTTTTATAGTTGAAGCTGAGAAATATTTAGCTCTTTTACATAAGATAATTTTAGGGCCAAATTGTCAAACTCCTATGAAGTAAAGAGAGTAAAAGAACTCAATTACCGTATAAGATTTTTTTCCCAATGTGCGGAAACTGCATAGAATAATGGTTAAAGTCTTGCATTCACTGAAATATTCAACCTACAAATGGTCATATTCATTCATTTATCAGCGGAGACAAAAAGAAATGTCCACTATACAGTGGAGAATTATTATAGTGAAGACTTCTTTCTGACATCTCTTAATGTAATAATATGCAGTCAGTGCTATAGCCTGAAGCCCTTGCTATATGGGGTTTGTCAGTGAAAATTAGATTGACGTCTAATAACTCCTCTCTGGAGTTCAAAGTGCCTCTAGTGGGCATCTCTTCAACTGTGAGTCCCGACTAGCATACCTGGTAAAGGCACAGTGAACACCCTTAAATTAGTGGTGGGATTCAAATATCAACCGGTTCTCTGTCCTAATGACCAGGTGGGTAGGCAGGGCTTAGTGGTCATGTGACCATGTGGGCGTGGCTAACTCAACATTACTCAGGTCGATGGGCACTTTGCTTTGGCTGTTACAATGTAATAAGGGTTAACCGGAGAGGCAGTTTCTGTAAGCAGGGCAATAAAGATTAGGCTAGAAACAACACCAGAATGTTTCCTTCCTGCCTTCCTTACAGGATTAGCCCTGTAAAGTGGGGGAAAAAAACCAAAAGAAGATTTCTTCCAACAACCAGTTCTCTGAACCTCTTGGAAAGTTAGGAACCGGTTCTCCCGAATAGGTGCGAACTGGCTGAATCCCACCACTGCCTTAAATAGACTTACATGTCCTTTGTCGTGACCAGCCTGGGACACCAAACATCTTTGCTTTAAACTCTAATTTAAACTCAATGAACTCAAATGTTGGAAGCAAGCTATGATAGCTCTCAAACCTTCAGTAACTGAGATTAAATTTAAAGAAGTGTTTAATCAAGGATGTGAGGGCGATCTGGCTGCGACATCTGTCACCCCATTGATCACCAGGGTTGATTTGGCTGATCTGGCTGGCTAGGCGGGTGTCCCCTTCCTCCCTCACCGCTCCATGTGCATCCCTCCCAAAGCTGCATGCTCAGTGGAAGAGGACGACCATCCCAGATAGAAGGAGTGTACCGATTCGGTCAAGGCTATACGATAGCTGTGCTCCCCTGCTAGAACCTCCAAACAAGCTCAAGGTCCATGTATGTTTAATCAATTTCTAAAGAAATATGTTAATTGTTTTGAAAAAAATTACAACATAACTTAAAACTATGTGATGGACTATGTTTGTATATGGTTACATTTTGGAGGGAAGGTGTTGTGACTCAGCAGATGTCTGCTGTGAGTCTTTTCGGGATACAAGATTCATTATGCAGCTGGGGCTGGTTAGAAGCAAGTTTGGAGATAAAAAGGACGGATGCTGCCACGCCCTAGTCGCTGGAGTCAACATTCCTTCGTGCGTGCCTTGGTTTGCACAACATTGTTTGATCATCAGTCGTGGTTTATGTAAGATTCACTTGGATAAGTGCTCTGTCTGTTTGTAACCCTGATTCATAGAGACTTTGGAAGAAGTGTTTTGCTTTCGTTTTCTTCAAATTGAGTTGCCGTAAGAAAGATTTGTTTTTATTATGTTATCTGGTCAAAGACTTGTATTTATGTTATTTTGGGGGCTCGAAGCCAGTTTGAACTGTGAACTGATAAAGAAAAAGTCCTTTTAAGTTTGCCTGTCTTGCTGTGGGTTAAGAGCCGTGAAGGGGGGGACAGAACAGAAGGGTACAAAAACAGGAAGCCTCTTTGCAAGTTCAGCTGAGTTCAGCATCCAAGCATGTTAGTCCCACGACTGGCGTGGAAAGGGTAAAAAGGCTAGTGAATGTGTACATGGTTGTTACCTTACCATCACACAGCAGCAGCCGCTTAGATCAGCCCGGCAACTAAGCTGATGTTTTGCCAAGCTCCCTCCAGCCAGTTTGCCTTATTAAAATCCCAGCTGCTTTGGGGTACAGGCTTTCCAAGGTGGGGCGATGGGGACTTGGGAGGGGAGGGGGGAAACCACAGCGGAGAGGGAGGATGAGGAGGGGGCAAAAAAGGTTAAACTGCATAACAAGTATTGAAAGGAGCTGAAAGGATATGGAGCCCAATTAAGCTTTCCATGCCGCTCTGGCTCATAAACATTTGCTACTTTTATTCCCACTGGATCACATCTCTGAGCCAGGCTTAGAGGGAGCCCAGCAAGAACCTTTTCATGAAAGGCTGTTACTGAGCCTGGGTCCAGCCCAGTCCTTCTGGGTGAGTGCCTTCATACTCCCTCTCTATTAATCATCATCTTGCCTTCCAGCACCTGGGACTGGCTTCCACCCCCACTGTTGCTATATTGACAATATTCCCTGTTGATTTCCTCATTTTCTCAGCCCGGGCTAGAATGACCTCTTTAAAATTCTTTATAAACGTCCGTAATTGCTGCATCAAACTTCAATTCATTACTTTCCTGGGCCTCATGTATTTTGATGATATGAAAGTTGACCACATTTACATGCAAATTGAAGTTTTTATATTAATAAGGGCCAATAAAAGGAGAAGACTGCATGGGTAATGCTCCATTATGACTTTTAAATACATTTGCCCGTGTTTCGCCACTCGGCATTAGCGTGGTCTGACCACCAGGAAATCATGTTGGCCTGATTGCAATTTTGTTTTCCAATTGAAAGTACAATTTCATCAGGTTCCCCTGTCATTTCTAATAATGGCTTAAGTTTGTTTGCTAAATTGAGGAATTTCTCCCAGTTTCTGGCTGGGCAAGAACACAGGTGAGCACCGGCAGCTGTTTTTCTGTGAAGGACATCATTATGAACTACACCAGAGTCAATCCCACAAGATTTGCAAGTTAAAAGGAGCAAAATGACTGATGACCCAATGCTGCAGAAGTTCAATATTTTAAAACCTGTTTACTTTTAATGGAAAATGTTCAAAAATACAAGTTTATTATATTTGTTATGTAGTTATTATGTAGAATATGTATGTGTATGTGTATGTATATGTATGCATGCATGTCTCTCTCTCTCTGTGTGTGTGTGTGTGTGTGTGTGTGTATGTCTGCATATATATTCCTTCCTTCCTTCCTTCCTTCCTTCCTTCCTTCCTTCCTTCCTTCCTACCTACCTACCTACCTACCTTCCTTCCTTCCTTCCTTCCTTCCTTCCTTCCTTCCTACCTACCTACCTACCTACCTACCTACCTACCTACCTACCTTCCTACCTTCCTACCTACCTACCTACCTACCTACCTACCTACCTACCTACCTTCCTTCCTTCCTTCCTTCCTTCCTTCCTTCCTTCCTTCCTTCCTTCCTTCCTTCCTTCCTACCTACCTACCTACCTACCTACCTACCTACCTTCCTTCCTTCCTACCTACCTTCCTTCCTTCCTTCCTCCCTCCCTCCCTCCCTCCCTCCCTCCCTTCCTTCCTTCCTTCCTTCTGTTGTAGGGAACAGAGATGTAAAAGAAAAATTGGGGACACAGATAGAGGCAAAAAAGCTTGGAAAGCACCTCAGGGATAATGTATTTGGAGCTAACGTTGTGGTGTCCCCATCATATGCACCATTTTTGGTATAGGTGTCTCTTGGAGGAGGAAGATTCTTCAAAGTTCACCTCCATCCCTTGTTCCTAAGGTCATATTAAAGAACCCCTGATTGTCTCTCAGTCCTCTGACAGAGGGTAGCACAGAGAAAAGAAACAATAATTCTCATGTGCAGTTTTTGGCTCCACTCATGTATTATTCAAATTACTCTCTCTCATTGTGTGTGTGTGTGTGTGTGTGTGTGTGTGTGTGTGTACGCACGCGCCTGTGTGTGTGTAAGCAGCAGCATGACATACTTTTGAAAAAGCTATATTTACTGATTAAAAATTATATGAAAATAGTTCTCTGCAAGTGAATGGATAGCAAGATCAACATAATAAGGTTGTCCAAGCCACCTCATGCATAAATGAAATAGCCTATCCAATACATGGGTGCCCATCAGTGGTGGGATTCAGCCAGTTCGCACCTATTCGGGAGAACCGGTTGGTAACTTTCTAAGCAGTTCGGAGAACCGGTTGTTGGAAGAAATCTCATTTTGTTTTTTCCCACTTTACAGGGCTAATCCTGTAAGGAAGGCAGGAAGGAAACATTCTAGTGTTGTTTCTAGCCTAATCTTTATTGCCCTGCTTACAGAAACTGCCTCTCCGGTTAACCCTTATTACACTGTAACAGCTAAGGTGAAGCGTCCATCAACGTGAGTGATGTTGAGTTGGCCATGCCCAACCAGTAACATGACCACCAAGCCCCACTTACCCTGCTGGTCATTAGGGCAGAGAAACGGTTGTTAAATTATTTGAATCTCACCACTGGTACCCATGATATGTTTTTCAGGCTGTGTTCTTATGATTTTTTTTAAAAACAACCTTTTATTGTCTCTTCCCTGCAACTTGTAGGAATTTCAGCTTGGCAGAGAGTGAAGACGAGATCTGAAAGAGAGGAGCAAAAGTGAGTGTCTGAAAGACAAAATGGGGGAGTGGGGAAATGGGAGACCGAGTAATCTCTTTTATACTGTGTCCCCATTTATTGCAATGTTTACTTAGCAGACTATATCTGAATGACCACCTCTCCTAGTTGTAAAAACCAAATACTGTTACTATTTCATTACAAGAAAATGGAGGGAAAGAAATCACAATCATGCTAGTTGGGGAATTCTGGGAGTTATCATTCAGACATCTGAAAGTTACCAACTAAGATTGAGAAACATTGGCTTGAAACATAACAGGATAAAGAGCAACTACAGGAACCATTTTCTTTGAGAGAGAAGTATGGCACCAATAAAGAAATATCTGCCTAATTCCTATAATCATAGTGTAGAAATTTGCCTGATGACATTCAAATGGGGGAATGAAGTAAGGACAAGTTGCTGTTGTTTTAATTGTTGTTTTAATTAGGAGCCCCATCCAGGTTGGAAGTTTACATTAAGAACCAGATGATGCAAATCACACCTTTCTCAGCTGTCCCACTGAATTTCATTTGAAGGCATTGTTATCTCTCTTGCCTAAGATCTGCTAATGGTTTGTTGCATGAAATGCACAGTGTATGCTCTTTCTAAAAAGCCAGCCATGTCACTTCATTCTTTTCCCATCTATCCCATCTTCTCACACAAGGCTTTTTCTTTCCTCAGTGGAGGTTTTTTTTTGGATAAGTGCTTCTCTCAGGTAAGGCAAGCTTTTTTCTCCAAATATACTTATGTTTTCCTTTGTTTCTCTTGGTGGCCTGCTTTGAATACAATCCTGGATGACTCTCATGCTATGAGTTTGCTATTAAAAATATGGGAAGAGAATATAGAATTTAATAAATAGTACAGAGGTACTATGTATGAGAAACATTTCTCAAATCATTTCCAAACTACACACACATCTAACAGGAAGGAAGGAAGGAAGGAAGGAAGGGAGGAAGGAAGGAAGGAAGGAAGGAAGGAAGGAAGGAAGGAAAGGAGGAAGGGAGGAAGGGAGGAAGGGAGGAAGGAAGGAAGGAAGGAAGGAAGGAAGGAATATATATCCAGACATACATACACACACAGAGAGAGAAACATGCATGCATACATATACATACACATACATATTCTACATAATAACTACATAATAAATATAATAAACTTGTATTTTTGAACATTTTCCATTAAAAGTAAACAGTTTACTTTTCTTTTTAACAATTCTTTTTCCCCTTAAAGAATAACCAACTCTGTACAAAATCTTTTGCTTTTACTACATAAATAGTCTTATAAATAACGTGTGTGTGTGTCAGACATACTGATTACCTGAAGATTTTAAAACTTGAAGTTTCCTTGCTTTTTTTTCAGTCACTCATTCACTCCTATTTCCCCCCCCCTCACTCGAAGATCATCTTTATTTCCGACTAGTAAACAATGTAAGTCATTCCTATAACTCTCTGAGCCACTGTATTTGTAACATCAATGGCCTGGAGCGTGCAGCTTTTCCTTACCACATTTCAATTTAAACACTACTGCACTGCAGCATTGTCACATCTCATTTACACTGTGGGACTCAATGGGAGACAGAGATCATTACGTGGAGAACATTGAGGAAAAAATGCATTACACTCTGATCATAACCATAAAAGTAACTAAAGAGAAGTAGACAGATCCAGATGCAGCAGCCCTCGATATAATAAAGCAGAATAAGCTGAGGGGAAAAAAAAACACAGAAAGAGTGAAGTTTAAAGAGAAAACTAGCCACTTCACTAAAATTGCCCAGTTTAAGTCAAATGAGATTATTGCTGACACCTCTGGCAATGTTACATTGCTTTGAGAATCAGCTGCTTCGCTTTTCTGGGTTATCACTGCTGAAGCAATTGTCTCTTGCTTCAGATGTTGGGATTATCATTTCTTATTGTTGTTCCTGTTGTTTCTTCTCCTCCCTGCCTCATTTTTTTTATTTCTTTTCCTTTTACTGAAAAGTAGTTGATGTGAGGACATAGGTTATGTAGATTCATACTGCATGAATTATTCTGTATTCTTGCTTGGCCTGAATGCAGAGATTCTTGGTCTGAGCGAGTCTTTATGCAGTCAATTTAATTTTAGGGGGGAAGGCTCTGCTTTGTCACACTTACCTGCCAATTACCTCCACTAGACCAATTAGATCCCACAGACTAGGCCTCCTCCGTATTCCATCAGCCGGCCAGTGTCGACTGGCGACTACCCGGAGGAGAGCCTTCGCTGTGGCTGCTCCGACCCTCTGGAACGAACTCCCCGTGGAGATTCGTACCCTCACCACCCTCCAGGCCTTCCGCATAGCCCTCAAAACCTGGCTGTTCCGACAGGCCTGGGGCTAAAGACTTGCTGCCCCACTTCGAATGGTATGATTGTTGTGCTTTTAACTATGTATGGTTTCTATGTTTTGTAACTCTGTTTGTACTTCCCCTCGCTTTTGAGTTGTGAGCCGCCCTGAGTCCCTTCAGGGAAAAGGGCGGCATACAAATAAATTAAACCTAAACCTAAACCTAAACACTTACAATGCTATTTCTTTATCCCATAATTCAGGGGTGTTTCCATTTACTTCACAAATCATATTTTGCTCAGTGTTATTAATAGCATTCACTACTAATTCATATTCACATATTAATGCAGAATGTCAATATGCCTGTGGTGAGAGCGGTTGAAGAAAGTCATGCGCTTAACTTAAGTAAAATGGGTAATGATGCTTTTCCTGTGGTGATACAGTGGTTAGCATTGCAGGCTAAGTCTGCTGACTGCCAGGAGTTCAATCCTCACTACCTCAAGGTTGATTCAGCCTTCCATCCTTTTGAGGTTGGTAAAATGAAGACCCAGATTGTCAGGGGGAGGGGGGAAATAGGCTGACACTGTAAACTGCTTAGAGAGGGCTTAGAGAGGAAATAGTATATGTCTAAGTGCTATTGCTACTTCATATTATATAGCAAAAAATATATTTAAAAAATGAATGGCAAGTCCTAATGACCCATAATGATCAAGCATACGCTGATGGAAAACCCTTCATCTTATGGAATTAGGGATGTGAAGTTTATATACTCTGATCCTGCAAATAGAAAGGATGAGTGTAGCCTTATAAATGTATCTTATCAATTTAAACTCATCAAAGTTGGTAATAGCAATAGCAATAGCAATAGCAGTAGACTTATATACCGCTTCATAGGCCTTTCAGGCCTCTCTAAGCGGTTTACAGAGAGTCAGCATATCGCCCCCAACAATCTGGGTCCTCATTTTACCCACCTCGGAAGGATGGAAGGCTGAGTCAACCCTGAGCCGGTGAGATTTGAACCGCTGACCTGCTGATCTAGCAGTAGCCTGCAGTGCTGCTTTTAACCACTGCGCCACCTTGGCTCTTGCATTTAATAGCAGTGATATAAAGAAGCTTTTACTTTCATCTGCTCCAACACACACACACAAACCTACCTTCTGTCATAATTTGATGTCTCAAATTCTAATATTAAGAAAGAAATATTTTTTTCTTCACAATGGACATAATATTAGGTGCTGCCCTGATCATGTTCTCCCATATGTCTCTAGTTTCTGATACGCAGCTTAGTTTAGAAGAACACCTGACGGCCGTGACCAGGGGGGCTTTTTACCAGGTTCGCCTGGTACTTCAGTTGCGCCCCTTTCTGGATTGGGATGCTCTGTGCACAGTCACCCATGCCCTCGTCCTTTCTCGTCTGGACTACTGTAACGCTCTCTACATGGGGCTGCCCTTGAAGAGCACCCGGAAGCTTCAACTGGTCCAGAATGCGGCTGCGCAGGTTGTCATGGGGGCACCCAGGTACTCCCATGTTACACCCCTTTTAGGCGGCCTGCACTGGTTGCCGGTTGTCTTCCGGGTGCGATTCAAGGTACTAATTGTGACCTTTAAAGCGCTCCATGGCTTAGGATACCTGCGAGACCACCTACTGCCACCGGTAGCCTCCCACCGTCCAGTGCGATCCCACAGAGTTGGCCTCCTCAGGGTGCTGTCAGCCAGACAGTGTCGACTGGTGACCCCCAGGGGGAGAGCCTTCTCTGTGGGAGCGCCTTCCCTCTGGAATGAGCTGCCCCCGGAGCTTCATATAATCCCCAACCTCCAGTCCTTCTGATGCACCCTAAAAAGTTGGCTTTTCCAGCAAGCCAGCCTGGCCTGAACAAAACAAATCAAAGTATTGATTATTGTTAATTTTAATTTGAATTATTTTAAAAAAAATGTGTCATTGTTAATTTTAATTGGGTTTGGGGATATCCTATTTAATTTCTTTTTAACTTTTGTAGTATGTGTTTCTTTTAAGGTTGTACACCGCCCTGAGTCCTTGGAAGAAGGGCGGCATATAAATCAAATAAACCTCAAACCTAAACCTTAAAGTTCTCTGTACATAGTAATTGTTTTTTCATAGGAGAATATGAAACCTCGAAGGTGTGTTTTCTCATCTCTATCCTTTTGAACAATGCCAACTAGAAATGCCCAGATATATTTACCTTTATTTTCAATGCTTATTCTAATGCTTCTGGATATGAATTGGTTTTGCTAATTTGGTGAGTATTTCCATTTTCTCTAGCCACCTCCCCAAACTTGCTTTTTTTCTATTTACTATAGGAATATTTAAATAATTTGCCTTCAATATTTCAATCTTTTGAAATTTTCTGCTAAATCTGTAGTTAGAGGAAGTGGGTGGGATGTTTGCTCCAATAATTACTTGCACGACTTCCTCTTAGCTGTAATCTTATTCAATTAGCAGCAATTCAATCCCTTCTGACATTTTTTTCCTTTGGCCTTATTTGGAAGCTAGAGGGCTGCAGACCACAGGAGGGATTATTGTACAATGAAAGATAGGACATTTGCATGTAAACATTTATTTAGCTCATTCCCAAGTGCAGGAAAACCCACACTCTGTTCATGGGAATTTCTCCAAAATCCACTTCTTGTTTGGTAAAAAAAAATTGCTGAAGGAAATACTCTTCCAGCAAATTGCATAACTAGTAAGAAAAGAAAAAGAAGAAAGTTTTGTTTTCCAATTGCTTCCTCCTCCCTCTTGGCCTAAATTTGCATCACTTTACACTTCCTTACTCTAAATTATATTTGCCATTTTAAAAATCATTTCTCCAGGCTGAAGAGGTCTTCCAGGAGTTCTTAACTGGCCCACTTTGTCATAACCACTCAAGTTAATTTGATGTCTTCAGTACCCCAGTGCTTACTCTTAATTTCAGATCATATTTCAGATCATTTATGAACAAATTAAAAAGCAAAAAGGTTCAATAGTCATTCTTTGGAAGACCCACTTTTTTCTCCTTGAGAGAACTGTTCATTTTATCTCTACATTCTGGTTCCTATTTTTGAATTATTATTGATTTATCAGAAGGCTCCTCCTCTTGCCAGATGTATCCAAGACTCTCTGGGAAGGGTTTTGACAAACGCCTTTTGAAAATTCAACTGAACCAAGTAGTAAAATAATGCTGTACCTTAAAAAAATGCCTCTTGCCGATTACCTCTCTCAGACCAATTAGATCGCACAGGTTAGGTCTCCTCCGGATTCCATCTGCCAGCCAATGTCGGCTGGCGACTCCCCGGGGGAGAGCCTTCTCTGTTGCAGCTCCGGCCCTCTGGAATGAGCTCCCTGTTGAGATCCGGATCCTTACTACCCTCCCGGCCTTCCGCAAAGCCATCAAGTCCTGGCTGTTCCAGCAGGCTGGGGGGGGGGGGGGCTGAGAAGCATTTACCTCCACGGAAATTGTGAATGTTGGTTTTGTTTTTAATATGTTGTTTTTGTCTCATTTTCCCCCTTTCCCTTGTCTTTTGTGAGCCGCCCGGAGTCCTCCGGGAGTGGGCGGCATACAAGACAAATAAATAAATAAATAAATAAATATTTTTTTCCAACCATTATCTTCAGTGATGGAAACACAAAACCCTACTGCTTTTGATGTCCCTGCTAGTTTTCTCTTTAACAGTATTTAATTTAACTGTTGATGTTAAAACACTATTCAAATACCTAAATTAATTCAAGCTTAAAATAAGATAACATAAGCCACAAATTAACAGTGCATAAAATATTCTAGGCATTCAAGCAGCTTACCTTGAGTAAATTTCAGCTCCTATAGGAACTATTATTTTCTCTGAGGTATTTAAAAGAAGTAGGTGTGATAATGATTTAGTAGCCTTATCCTCCCCCACTATTGATGTTTTAAATATCTCTAACATACTTTTAACTAAAATAACATTTGAAAGTTGAGTCAAAGCAAACTTCAGGAAAACTTCTTTTTTCCACCCCCCCCTTTGCCATCATTTTTCAGTTCTGCCCTGAAGGGCACACCTGGATTTATATAGCAGCTATGTCTGTTTCCCCTTTCTTTGGTGATGAGTTTCAGTTAGGATAGTAATGACAGATCATTATAGTGGGAGAGATTTTCTTCCTTTCTTCGTCATTATCAGTATTTATAATACTTTCCTATACTTGGTGCCCCCTACGGCTGTCACCTAAGCACCATCTTCAGCAGTAAGATATTTCTTCCAGAAAGATATATTTAGGATTAGTGCCTTAATGCTCCCTCCACTCTTACTCTTTGGTAAACACTATGAACAAGATGAAATTGAAAACTTAGAAGACTACTTAGGATCCACCATGCCAGACACAACTCAGAAATACTGCATGCAGATCACAGTAAGGCTCAGGAAACTTTCTTTTTTGCTGTTTGCCTTAATTTGTTTGGCGTCAACTGAGTCAAATTTGCCTCCTTGTCACCGCATAACAAAGCCCAGCTTTTCCAAGAACAATCCAGTACTCGAGTAATCCCTTTGTTGTTATCCATCCGCATTATATTTCCCTCAATCTTGCCAAGTATAATAATTTTTTTTAATTCCCAAAGTATGTATCCATATGTGTTGTGGCCCAGCAGGAGCCGTTGGAGCTGCCACCAGATTCCAACAGTGAGGGGCCCTATGAGTTGGCTCTGGAGGATGGGGAGGACCCTGGACAGGGTTCTGACTCCGAGCAGGCTTCAGAGAGGCTGGTTGGCTACCAGGAGGCGCCTGAGTCTTGGACCACTGGGGAGGAGACAAGAGAGTGTGATCCTGACGTCAGCAGTGAGTTGTTCCTGGATGCCTGGCACCGAAGAGCTAATAGGCGTAAGGAACAATTACACAATTACAGGAGGTAATTGCACTCAGCTGGTGGTCATTAGGCTCCACTCCAGACTATAAAAGGACTGCTTGTGCACACACCCCTTTTGCAGAAGTCAACGCAGGTAGGCTCTGTTATAGTGGTGATGGGTACATGATGAGACCAAAAAGTCGGGGAGAAAGTCTATCTATGTTGGCAGTGAGAGTCAACACCAGTTTGATAGCACATAATCCATCATCCATTCATCTTGTGCTTTCCTATTTAACAGCTAGTCTATTTTTGATGGCACTTTATGTTCCCATGCAGTTGGTTCCTGAATATTTTTTTCCCATATAAAATATGTTGTTATCCTATAATCTTGTTTGTAAAGGGTTTCAGTGTAATCTTTCCATTTTCCTTTAATTTCTTTTTCTTGTATCAAATCTATTCTGTGATTCAGTGACGTGCGGTGAGGTTTATCGCTGGTGAGGCAAAAAGAAAGAGGCTTTTGGATGTCCTGCCACTATGTCCGACATAGCAGCGGGGCAGCCAAAAGCCGCTTTTTAGAAAGAAGGAAAGTGCCAGCTCGCCAGCAGAGGTGGGTAAAAGACCCACCTCTGCTGGCGGGCTGCCCCGACACAGAGAAAGAAAGCTGGTGGGCTGCCCTCCCTCCCTCTCCTACCCTCTTCCCTCTGAGTGAAGAAACAAACACATGCACATGCACACACACACAAATTACTTACAATTACTTACAAATTACATTAATTTTGAATTCCTCCCCCTCCCTCCGACCCACATACCTTTTCCAGCTGTTTCACAGTCACAGAGGATTTCAACTCTGCTCTTGCCTGCCATCATGAAAATGTAAAAATGTAAAAGGGAAAAGGCAAGAGCTGCTGAGGTCAGGCTGGGTTAGCTGCTGCCAGAGTCCCCAATGGATGACTCTGCTTAACTATTTAAAAAAGCCTCTAAAAAAACCGCCCTCTACAGGAGGAGGCGGGAGAACAACGTGCCTCATCTACATAAGGAATTTTTCGGCTTTTAACCCTTGCTTAACTCTGCTCGAGTGATCATAAAGTCAGACTAAATGAGGCACGTGGTTTTCCCGCCTCCTCCTGTAGAGGGCACTTTTTAAAGAGGCTTTTTTAAACAGTTAAGCACTAAGCAGAGTCATCCACTGTGACTCTGGCAGCAACTACCTCAGCCTTTTTCCTTTTACATTTTTTTCTTTTCGTGATGACAGTGGTGAGGCTCTGCCTCCACTGCCTCCCCTGCTGTGATTTCACTTTGATACTCCTACTTTATCTCTAAGTTTTCTTTTGATGTCCCTAATTTCCGCCTTCTGTATTCTATTTGTTCACATTCTGGGCTGAGATATCTTTCCTTGTTCTTCTTTGCTTCTTACTGAAAGTCTGTGTTCAGTTGTCAACCATCCTTCCTGTTACCCAAGGCTTGCATAGGATTAAAAAAAAAAACACAGGTAAGCATTTTTAAATGCCTGCAATAACTCAGTAATTCAAAGTTGTCCCTTAACTGGTACAAAATCTTCATGCATCCCCAAGAAACATATCACGATACAGGCGAGGAATCATAATGCTGCCTGGCACAACTCGGGATTTTTGTACAGCAGATTCAATTTCTGCTTCTCCAATCTCAGCTGAGAGAAGAGGACTAGGAAAGATCTCTCAAGATAAAATAAATGCTTTTCACACAGAGAACTGCAGATTCAGGGATTTGCCTGTCTTATCTCTGGAAAAGAATCTTCTCCAAATCCTTAGAGAGCCACTGCTAATCAGAACAGTAAATAATAATGAGATGAATGAACAAATGCTCCTTTGCAATTCTGAAGCCTTTTCACACTTGGCCTAAAACTTTGCATAGAGTGAGGGAGGAGAGACCCCTGCTTTGCTCTCCATGTAGGATGTCCCTCTCTTTGCTCTCCTCTTGATAAATTTGTTTTCATAGGTGGATGTAATTAGCAAACTAGTCACAAAAGGTAAGTGGGCATAATCAGAACTCATTAACTGAAAAATATAGACAATGTAAATAATCATGAAGCTACTTGTTTTCAGCCTAAAGGTTGAGGTTAGACATGCTTAGGGCTTGATTCTGAATGGAGACTTATGACAGTGAAGTATCCCCCCCCACCCAACAATCTAAAAGATAAATGTTTATGCAGCATTTATTTCTCTACTGGAAGCAGCTTTCCTTACTTGTTCACACCTATCCAATTGGTTTCCTTTGCATTCTTTTCATGCTTTTCCATTTTAGCCTTCTTAATCAATATGCTAATGATATGACACTGGTTCTCCACTGAGCTGTATCCCTTGTGCTTTCCAAACAGCAACAATTATTAGCTGACTGCTTGCCACCTAAGTCGAGGCTCAGAGTCATCTGAAAACAAGCTTCAAAAGTACTGGATTTCCAAAACAATGGGGCTTACCAAAGCTGAGATAAGTTAAGTAGAAGAGTGATTCCTTGGTGTAATCAGGCAAAGTAATGCAGTATCATACTGGAGATTAAAGCTTGATCTTTGAAACTGATCTCTCAAGCCTCGAGGATAAAGCTTGAATAGCATTTTGAAAACAATAGATGAAATGTGTATTATCTTTTATTCACTGGTCAAATGATCACTGATTTCTCTTGAAGTCAGCCCTGAACTCCACAGTATTCCTACATGCTTTTATTGAAATGCATTACTTGAAAGATGCAATAAAGCTCACAAAATACAGTAGGATTTGTCTACATAAATTCCTGATAGTTCACCAAGTTTTGATCTTGGACAAAAGGTATCTGGGTGCAAACTTTTATCTGTTGGGAAGCTCACAGTCTAGATTTAAGCAAGTCACTTGCTCTCAAGGTCCAACTAAATACCATTTGCCTGCCTTATTTAAGTATAAATTGATGAATCTCTCTTTCCCTCTCTCTCTTTAAGGCAAAAAGTCTCACTTTCCAGCATTATCAACTCTTGCTAAGGAATATCCTAGCACAAGGAATTGGAGTCTTGTGGCTTTCAACATTTGTGCTCCAAAAGGGTCATTGCATTGTACAGTTAATGGTAGAGATTCTGTCTTCCATAATAAGACATTCATAAATGTCTGTTCTGAGGACAGGCAGGTTGCAAACATGAAATTAGATCAACTCTAAATCTTCTTATACACTAATTCAAAACAGTTGGCATTATATTTTTTAAAAAAAATTCTAGAAATGTTTTTAAATAATGGCTACGATGGTGGAAATGTATGCATGTTAACCATTTGAGTGTACTTAATCAAGTAATGGCATTATATTCTATAATTAAGGCCTTTCGTAGCATTGAATAGGATATCTTACAATGTTCCTGAAGCTTCATAACTTGTAACAGAATCTTATGTATGCTAGTAATCCTTGTAGACCATGGTTCTTCTGTGAATAGAGTTGCAAATGTTTCGAAGAATTACATTCTCACATAAAACTAGGCTGTATTAGTCTTGCTTAGTTTTTGAGATAAATCCCAAGCAACTAAATTTCTGATGAAAGAATAATTAAGTACATTGTATGTCCAGGAAATTAGGAAACAAAATCTCAAAAATTATTTCCAAGAAAACATTGACATGAGCATGAAGAGACTATGGGTCAAGTCAACTTGAGGAAGAGTTTTTCTCAGGAGTTATTTGATTCTGGAATTATCAGCTGCCCATGAGGTTGCTTCTGTGACTTTGTTATTAAAGAGATACCTATCAAAACTTGATTGCAAGTAAAAAAATTTAAAATTCAAAAATGCAAATGGATTTTTAGCCTGAACTGTCACCTTAGGATATTATCCTTTCCACTAGAAGTCATTGTGAAATCTGGAGGATAACATCCACTAAGTATTTAAGTATTTAATTCTATAGCCTCTAGCATGATTCCTCCTTCTTTCTAAAACACACCAGAGCAAATCACAGACAAAACCCATTTACATGAACATCTGATTTCCAATTTTCTGGTTTTTTTCTTCAAAACTCTGATGTTGAATTTTCCCAGTCATCATTTATTATTTATTAAATGTGTCAAGTGTGTACATTTGCATGCATGTGTGTGTGTAAAGATTACATATTTGTACCAAACTAATAGGAGAGAGAGGTGTGGGAGGGAGGGAGAGAGAGGAGAGGAGAGGGAGAGGGAGAGGGAGAGGGAGGGAGGGGGGAGAGAGAGAGAGAGAGAGGGAGAGGGAGAGGGAGAGGGAGAGGGAGAGGGAGAGGGAGAGGGAGAGGGAGAGGGAGAGGGAGAGAGCTTTCAAGTCAGTGGTGATTCCTGGCAACTGGGAGACTGGGCAACTGGGAGACTGTGAATTCTAGTCCAGCCTTAGACACAAAATCAGCTGGGTGACCTTGGGTCAGGCACTCTCTGTCAGTCTGAGGAACCATTCTGAAATCTTGCCCAGAAAAGTTTGCAGAGATTTGTTCAGACTAGTTGCCAGAAATTTAAAGGAAATAATGAATGAATGAATGAATGAATGAATGAATAAGTAAATAAATAAATAAAACAAATGCATACATACATACATACCAGGTGTGGGTTCCTGCCAGTTCTAATCTCTTCTATAGAAGAGGTTCCACAAATCTACAGTGCAGTTTAGAACAGGTTCCAGCTCCCTCCCTCCGCCCGTCCGCACATCATCAAGATGAAGAGCGAGAGGAGGAATTCTGGGAGTTGAAGTCCACAAGTCTTAAAGCTATCAAGTTTGAACATCCCTGGGGGTGGGGTGTTCTAAAGGTTTAGGGATGCAAGGGTCTTGTAACTTGACAGCTTTAAGACGTGTGCTTCAAATTCAGAGTTTCTGAGCCAACATGTTGGTTGCTAAGCAAGAGCATTGTTAAGTGAGTTTCACCACATTTTACAAGTTGGCTACACCCACCCAGTCACATGGCTGGCAAGCCACTCCCACCCAGTCACATGGCCAGCAAGCCACTCCCACCCATTCACATGACATGAGCATGAAGTGACTATGAGTCAAGTCAACTTGAGGAAGAGTTTTTCTTAGCAGTTATTTGATTCTGGAATTATCAGCTTCCCATGAGGTTGCTTCTGTGACTTTGTTATTAAAGAGATACCTATCAAATCTTGATTGCAAGTAATTTTTTTAAAATTCAAAAATGCAAATGGATTTTTAGCCTGAACTGTCACCTTGGGATATTATCCTTTCCACTAGAAGTCATTGTGAAATCTGGAGGATAACATCCACTAAGTATTTAAGTATTTAATTCTATAGCCTCTAGCATGATCCCTCCTTCTTTCTAAAACACACTAGAGCAAATCACGAGCCACTCCCACCCGGTCTCATGGCCGGCAAGCCACTCCCACAAAGCAGGCCACATCTACAGAAGAGATTTTAAAAGTTACTTGTTCAGTGGGATGGTCATTGGGTTACCACACGTGTTGCCAATGTTCCTTAGTAAACAAACAAACAAACAAACCCTTCATTTTGGAATAATTTCCACTCAATGCCCAAAGGTTCCAATACAGTGCTAACTCAGATGAGAGAAAGCATGATTGTCTCATCTGTATAGAGGAGTGTGAAAATTGGTTCTCTGATTTAGTTGTGGGAGGCAAAGTGGAATTGACATTTGCAGAGGACCTGAGCATTCCAGCAACATGAAAGTTGAATAAAAGAGGGAAGGGTTCAGAATGCACCTTTCCTGACTCCCATTTATATGGGGATTTAAACGGCACCATTGACAAGGCATTTAACTTGCAATGTGGAATCTTCATGTAGCATTTTAATTAGCTGCAGAAGCTGGCAATCAATAGAAGAGGCAGCCACAGTCACTCCCAGGGGATTGAATCAAAGCCACCTTCAAGTCAATGAAGGCAGTATAGAGGTTCCCTCAGGGAAGTCTAGATTATTATTATTTTTGGCTAAATGTTGCAACGGGATGCGTTAATCAAAGATTGAGAAGCAGGGCTGAAAGTTGGCTGGTCCTACAGATAAAATCTTTTCTTGGCTCAACCTTCCTTCAGTTTCCTGTAGTGATGCCTAGCATATATTTTGATTGTTATTCTGAGCAGACTAATTGGGTGTTAATTGTTGGGATTAGACCTGTCCGCCTTTTGAAATATTGGAATAGTCCTTGAGTGATTCTACACAGTGAGCAACCGGACAGATTGCCCCATACTAGCAAATAAACATGCTGAAACAGGAGACCACCATTCTGTATTAGATTTTTAGAGTTCAGCTGGGAATAGATCAGTGGTGGGTTTCAAAAAAAATGTGGAACCTCTTCTGTAGGTGTGGCCTGCTTTCTGGGTCCACTGGTGGAACCTCTTCTAATCGGTTAGGTAGATTTGACGAACTGGTTCTACCAAACTGGTGTGAACCCACCTCTGGAATAGATCAACATCATCAGCATTACATATTTTTAGCTGAGAAATTGGTTTAAGTGTCTCAGAAATTGTGACAGCAAGGCTTGGAAAAAAACATTTAGTGGCAGGTAAATAGCAGCATTGTTAGACAGCTTGCTGAATACATCATAAAACTATCTAACACAGGTCTCAGAACCGACTGAGTTTCAGGTGCCAAAGGCTTGCCTAGGGACTGAACTGATAACTAAAAGCTAAAAGGTTGGTGATTCCTTGTTTGGGCTATCCACACCATGATTTCTCAAACAGCCTTTTTCCTTTACAGTTTCTTCTTCCCTTAAAGAACCTTGTATCCTGAACAAACTAAGGCATACGATCAGTCATCATTTTTGTTTGATGTTTTTAAACACAGTTATTAAGCTGCTTTGTCTAAGACGCATTCTTTGTCTTTGGAGTTCAAAGGTTCCTTTGTAAGCCTCGTTCCCACTGGAGTAGATCTAAATATTAGGTGTTCTTCTGTGAGCTTTAGTATGGATTGAAAGGGTTTAAGACTTCATGGTCATCCTCTGCAAATCCAATCAACTTTTGAAGAAATGATATTTCATGGGAAGTTAGTAGTGGGGACATTGCCTCACTACTGACTTTGGACCACCCAGAGTGGGGATTGTGTATCTTATAAGGAAGTTAAGGGAAGTGGCCACGCCCAGAGTGTAAAACAACTTCAGCATCAATTCTGTCAATGAGTAATATTAGATACTAGCACGTCACTAAAAATACTTCTTCCACAGGCCCCCCAGAAACTGAATTCTCCCTCTGGGTCACCAAGAGCTAAGCCTTTAATCAATTAGATGTCTAAAATGGGTTGACTTTCTCGGATGGTGGAGATAGCATCCAGATGGGTTGTTATTATTCAATTTTTGGAGGCCCAGTAGGGAAGGTTGACTCAGCCTTCCATCCTTCCGAGGTGGGTTAAAATGAGGACCCAGATTGTGGGGGCAATATGCTGACTTGTAAACCGCTTAGAGAGGGCTGAAAGCCCTATGAAGCGGTATATAAGTCTAACTGCTATTGCTATTGCTATTGATATCCAACCTTGTGTTGTTGTACCTTGGCAGGGGGGCTGGGGGGGGGCTTGTTATAGGAACTTATCAAAGTAAAAAAATGAAGTATGAAAATGCAGGAATATGATTCATCATCAAGCCTCCATTTGAGTTTAAAATAAGAACTGAATTAGAAAATGGCCAAATCTGATATAAAATCCTCAAACAAATTCAAGGACACATTGTTCTGAGAAATCACCAACTACAGATGTTCTAAGAAAACAGCTATAGAATGTAACCAGAAACTGCAAGACATTTGCTAAGGGCTCTCAAAGTAGTCCAACATAAGGGTTAAAAGAGGAGGAGGAGGAGAAGATGAAGGAGAAGGAGTAATAATTGTCAACAGATCAAGAAGGACTATGTATAAGTAATCATATGGGCCATGAGGCCAAATTGGAATACATTTCCAACAGAATCTAAACATGGAACAACCCTATCAACCTTTCATATGCAAAATCTGAAAGTTAAAGTCAAAGATTCTGGAAATGCCATTAATGCAGAATATTATTAATGTACCAAAAATGCTGGTATCAGAGATCTTTTCTCTAGATTTTATAATCTCTGTTAATTAAAGGAATCAATATTCACAGACCTGTTAATAGGAAAAGCTTTACCTTAATGGCACTCTGATACCCATTATTAGCCTGTTTCTGGGGATATTTTTTTTTAGAAAATGTCTTCTAAACAACTCAATTGAATAAATGAACTAAATCATATATTAAAACAAATTTGGACAGAATAGTTCATAAAAATGTCAGTGTGATGATAGCAGGACAAATAATTGCAGCTGCTGTCAGAATGTGAACAAGATTATTTCTTGAAATTATTCTTTGAAAATTACCTTATCTCTCCTTTAAACAAGTTTCAGTTGTTCCACTGAGTAATGTATGTCCTATTTTTCACATAAAAACCCCTAGAAGATAACTCTAATATCTCTTGTAGAACCAGGATTTTATTGAAAATATTAATCTTTAATGTGGCAGCTGCTAAATTCTAATATCCATTTAAGCAATTTACAAATAATAATGGTGTTAAGAAAGATTTACTGTGCATTTGTACAACTCTCAAATTTTGCCATTTCCTTCTGGTGTAACTAATATTGATCCATTAATATAATGTCAGCTTTGCTAACTCTATTTTGTTAATCCATGTGCAAATTTAAGTCAAGGCAGTTGGTAGTATATAAAATACAGAATTGCATGCATATCTTCATGCATGTGCACCTACTCATCTGTGCATACCTATTTATCTCTTCACACATCATAGACAGTCCCATGTCATAGACAGTGATCTAGAAAGGAAAAAAATGCTTCCCATTACCACTGATTGAACACTGAATATCAGTGGTAATGAAGGTAACTTTTCCTTCTAGATCAATGTGATTTCCTACAGTGTCACAGTGTGACTAAACAGCAGCTTTATGTACATTGCTAGTACTCAATCTACTTAATACTAGCAATGAGGAGAGAACAAGGACTTGCACGATTCATATCTTGCCTGTGTTGAATGTGGAGAAATGAAGAGGTATTCCATAAATGTTCACTTGATTGTATGAACTGTAAAGGAAGAATTCTGCTTTATTAGAGACCCCACGCATTCCTGCGGATATTCTATTCATTCTTTATATTATACTTTCAAGTGAACCTAACTTTTCCAGGATTTCTGCCAGGGACAGATGCTGGAGGAAAGATGGGTGAACAGTTGCTCCCTGCCCGAGCGGGATATATATTAGATTTTTACAACCCCTGGTAAGCCCCAATTATGGGAGGAAGCTAACTGCTTCCATCATCTGTCCTTCGGCTCGTCACAAGAGTCCATCACGACAGAAACCCAATATTTTTACTTTTGCCTTTGTTATATTTGTGTTTTTTTATTTGTGCTGATAAATAAATAAAGGGAGACTAGTATAGATCTATTTCAAGCTATTTAGCTAGCTGATGAGAGCTAAATAGCTTGAAATAGATCTATACTAGTCTCCCTTTATTTATTTGTGTGTAACATACACACACACACACACACACACACACACACACACACACACACACACACACACACACACATATATATATATATATATATATATATATATATATATATATATATATAACTAACAGGAAAAAAAATGTTGATACATTTAATAATTGTCTTCCAAACATAAGCCAAAGAAAATACTCTTCATTCTTATCCGCAGAACTTTGTTCATTAAGGACAAATGATCAGATTTTAAAAGAGCAGCATCTTTGATGTTTTTGTAGAAGAGTAATTGCTTGGACCATACCAGAGTATGGTAAGGAACTTCTTAGCAACTTTCCTGGAGTGCAACATTTCTCTATCAGAAATGAATTAATGACCAGGTACATCAAATTCATAGGTTGCACATCAATATATTCCTTCACTGGAAGAACATGTGGTCTTCTTTGTGGATAACTTGTACTTTTTTAATATGTATGTTTTTCCAAAATAGATTGTCAGAATAATAGCTTGGACACAGTTCTCAGTGTATTGAAAACAGATCAATTAGAATAGAACTGGAAATGACCGTCGAGGTCTTTTAGTTCTGTTCTAGGAAATGACGGGACACACAAGCCAGCTCTTCAGAGAAGGAAAAGTTTATTTGCGCAGGTTCATAGCAAAGAATAAATGACCTGAACATCGAGTGAAATTCAGGAACTTCCTTATATAGTTTATCACTTTCAGCCAAAGCCATCTGTTAGTTTTGGAAACATCCCTCAAGATTTGCCCTTGAGTTACAGCAATATAATGTCTACAGGATGTCATAATACATAGGTCAGCCAACGGACATACATAGCTCGTATTTTGAGGAACTAACAATATGTGTCTACCAAACAGATTAACAGCCAAGCCAGCAGATGGGCTAAAATAGATACTTTGCCTCAGCATATTTCATGTGCAGACTTCCTTCTAACCCGTGTCTAACCGCACTATGTCCTAAAAGCAAAACTTGCAATTTATATATGAACAGTTAAAACTTAATATCATGAAACCCTAGTTTGGTTCAGGCTTGAGGCCTACTTTGGTTCAGCCTGCCACCTTAGTTCAACCCTCTGCTAAAGCAGGGTGCCCTATACCCATGATGGCGAACCTATGGCACACGTGCCAGACGTGGCATGCAGAGCTCTCCCTGTGAGCACTTGCACCATTACCAGTTACCCTTCCAGGTTCCGTCACGCGCACGCACACCGGCCAGCTGCTCTCTTCCAGATTCCGTCGCTCCGTTGCTCAGTGCCGAAAAGGTTAACCATTTACTGCTCTATACCATTTCAGACAAGTGGCTGTCCAGTCTTTTCTTAAAAACCTCCAGTGATAAAGCATCCACAACTTCTGAAGACAAGCTGTTCCACTGGTTCATTGTTCTCACAGTTAGGAAGTTTCTTCTTAATCCCAGCTTGCTTCTCTCCTTGATTAGTTTCCACCCATTGTTTCTTGTCCTTCTCCCTGGTGGTTTGGAAAATAAGTCGACTTCCCTCCTCTTTGTGGCAACCTCTCAAATACTGGAATACTGCTATCACGTTCCTCTTAGTCCTTCTTTCTGTAGACTAGCCAAACCCAAATTCCGCAACTATTCTTTATACGTTTTTGGTATTGGTATTGATAGAGCCAAGGTGGCGCAGTGGTTAGGGTGCAGTACTGCAGGCCACTTCAGCTGACTGTTATCTGCAGTTCAGCGGTTCTAATCTCACTGGCTCAAGGTTGACTCAGCCTTCCATCCTTCCGAGGTGGGTGAAAGGAGGACCCAGACTGTGAGGGCGATATGCTGACTCTGTAAACCGCTTAGAGAGGGCTGAAAGCCCTATGAAGCGGTATATAAGTCTAACTGCTATTGGTATTTTATTATTTGTATGCCGCCCTTCTCCGGGAGGACTCAGGGCGGCGAACAATTCAAAGGGGGAAAAAAGGGGGAACATAAAAGACAAAATACAAATAATAAAAGTAGGCAACAGTCGCACAACCATACATGTCGAGAGGGGAGGGAACTCATCACCCCAAGGCCTGCCGACAAAGCCAGGTTTTTGTCTTTAATCATTTTAGTTGCTCTTTTTCCAGAGTCTTAACATCTTTTTTGTAATGTGGTGACCAAAACTGGATGCCGTATTTCAGGTGTGAATACTGGAATTCATGAAGACCAATATGGAATTGAGTTTTCTCTCTGAATTAGCAATTGGTACTCTCTGCCCTTAGATAGAATTGTATTTGTCTCTGATAAGTAGAGTTCAGGTTTTAATATTTAAAAACCAACAAAACTCAGTTCCTGCAAATCTAAATTACCTATACGTAATCTAGAGTATATTAGAATATACCAGCCTCTATCTATTCACCCATCTTTCCTTAGCCACATTTGTTTTTTGTCTCTAGAAACTGATAGGGGAAGATAGCAGATAAAGACCTAAAGTAGAATAACCTAGTTAAGCACTGTGTTTTCCAAAAGTTGCTGTCTTCACCCAACTCAGAAATTTCCTGTTAGAAATTGCTTCCAATTTGAATTACATTAAGCAGAAAGACAGCAGCACCATTTACCCTCTATTTTCATTTAGTCAGAGATTGCAACTTCTATACTGCGAGTTGCAGAAGGCAACTCTGTTATGCATTGGAAAGGATGATGGTCTTGGCATTCCCTTTAACCATAAACAAGTTCTGCAACAATCCTATCCTATGGGCTGAGGATGATTGGCAGTAGTTCTGCTTTGGAAGCTAAAAAAATATTGGGTCTGACATTGTTTAAGGCATTTCCACACAGGTCTTTGCATCCTTCTGGTATCAGTTTGAAGCTATGTGTTTCCATGCTTTTATCATGTTTGGCAGCTGAGCTGATTCATTTCTAGCTTAGTTCCAGCATATTTTTAATTATAGAGAAAGTTATCTTTTCAGTGGCTGTGCTGAAGTCCTACAGAGTTTGTGAGTAATTTATTTTCTCATTGAAAGACACTCATGCTTTGCTCTCTTTCCCAGTCTCTGATCTTCAGCTGATGGTTTATTTTGTTCACAGATCCTTATTATAAAACTAATACCTTGGTGTATGTGGTTTTTTTATTTTTGTACGCATTCTTAATGCTATATTAATTAGAAGACTCATATTCATAATACTTGTAACATTAATATCCAAAACTGTAATTAATATAGCACAATAGTATACAATAATACAAACATACACATTGTAATTAATAACGTATATAGTACAGCATAAAAATATTAATTATCTATAATTACTCTAAGACATCTAAATAACAGAATATTAAGAATTTAAGTACTCAAATAATATAAGGTATGATACCTTATATTATTATTTATGAGGTACCTTTCCAGTACCTTATAAATAATATAAGGTACTGGAAAGATGGAGTAATAGATGGACTATGTGGCTAGATTTAATGATATGTTAGTAGTTGAACAAGTTCTATATTAATATTTTTATGGCTTCAATTCCTTCAAACGTTGCCCAGTTAATTACCCAGTTTGTATATTCTTGATTATATTAGTGATGTTATATTTTCGGTTGTTGACTCCCTCCTTTATGAATAAAAATTTACTTCACAAAAGAAAACAAAGGTGGAAGAAAATGAGGAAAATATGGCTTGACTTAGCAATCTCTCTAGTATTTGTTATTTTTGTTCTCATTTGTTTTTTTTAAATACAATCAGGCATATGCATATCAGCTTTCTGTATCCGATCATGATTAAGTTTAAGCGCTCTGGAACAGAGATGGAAAGTCTTGAATAAGGCAGAAAAATACAATGATATGTAGCTTTGTATTCCTTACAGGAAAATATTTGAGAGCCACTATGGGATTATGGTTGAAAGCAGTGGAATAGAAACTTCCCCATGAGTTCCAGTCTTCCCTAAGTATCAAAGGTGGGTTCCTACCAGTTCGCAGCTATTCAGTAGAACTGGTTCATCAAATCTACCAAACTGGTTAGAAGAGGTTCTATCATGCTCCTATTTATAAAACTCAGTGCCTCTGTGAAAGGTAAGGATGACTACTGCATTTGTGGTGCAATCAGAACATTGCGTGTGTTGAAGTTGTTTTAATGCAAACCAAAGATGCCTTTTAAAAAACTGGTATACATCATATTCTTATGCATGCCAGTGCTGTGTGTGAGGTAATTTAAGGTGGTTCTGACAAGTGTCGTCGGCATCTTCATATCCGGTCACATGGGTGACAAGCCACTCCCATCCGGTCACATGGGTGGCAAGCCACTTCCACAAAGGAGGCCACGCCGACAGAGTAGGTTCGAACAATTTTTGAAACCCACCACTGTTAAGTACCAAGCCAATTTGGTGATTGTGGGCGAGTCACCCTCTCTCAGACTTGGGAAGATGCAGTGACACCCCATTTCTGAAAAAATGTTGCTAAGAAGATTGCTTGGCTTTATGCAGTCATCAAGATTCAAGACTGACTCAAAGGTGCCAAAGCAAAAAAAGAAAAGAAAAACAGATCAGTGGCTATACTGATTGATTGGCTTAGTTTAAGTGTATGTTATATACTTTTTAAAAACAACAAACAGCTCATTATGGAGGCAACGGCAAATCTCTTCTGAAAAACCCTGCCAAGAAAACGGTAGAACTTGCCCAGGCAGTTTCTGACAATTGGACATGATTGAAAGGAATAAAAGGGGGGGAAAAAAGATTGTATAGTGAATGGATGTGTCAAGAAACAGCAAATGTGGGCCAGGCATCATTTGTTGCCTACCCCACCTGCACGAGGGCTTACCTGGTAGGACTGATATGATTCTGATACCGCAGAGCAGATATGGATTTTCACTACTTCTTGGTCATGGAGTTTCTATGGTCACTTACTTTCATCCAAGAGTAATTCATAGGGCAGTTGTCATTAAGACAAAGGTGGAGAGCGGGAGGGGGGGGAATAACAACCCCCCTTGTTGATATCTTCAGATATCTTCAGATATCTTCTGAAACAGAACAAAATCTTCTGTTTCAGAAGATATCCTCAGATATGCACAGTCACTCATGCCCTCGTCCTTTCTCGCCTGGACTACTGTAATGGTCTCTACATGGGGCTGCCCTTGAAGAGCACCCGGAGGCTTCAACTGGTCCAGAATATGGCTGCGCGGGTTATCATGGGGTTACCTAGGTGCTCCAAAGTTGCGCCCCTTTTAGGCGGCCTGCACTGGTTGCCGGTTGTCTTCCGGGTGTGATTCAAGGTACTAATTATGACCTTTAAAGCGCTCCATGGCTTAGACCCAGGGTACTTGCGAGACCACCTACTGCCACCGGTAGCCTCCCACCGTCCAGTGCGATCCCACAGAGTTGGCCTCCTCAGGGTGCCGTCGGCCAGACAGTGTCGGCTAGTGACCCCCCAGGGGGAGAGCCTTCTCTGTGGGAGCCCCTTCCCTCTAGAATGAGCTGCCCCCGGAGCTTCATATAATCCCCGACCTCCAGTCCTTCCGACACGCCCTAAAAAGTTGACTTTTCCAGCAAGCCAGCCTGGCCTGAACAAAACAAAATAAATTATTGATCATTGTTCATTTGAATTTGATTTTTTTTAAAAAAAATGTTATTGTCAATTCTAATTGGGTTTGTTTGGGATATTCTATTTATTTATTTTTTACTTTTGTATTATGTGTTTCTTTTAATGTTGTACGCCGCCCTGAGTCCTTGAGAGAAGGGTGGCATATAAATCTAATAAACCTAAACCTAAATCTTTCTCCGAAGATGTGGTCAAATGCCACCTTTATAGACTAAACTGCATAGTGAGGTTGCTGTGTTGTTGCAAATCTCATTTTTTCCCACCGCCAAAACTAGCGAATTTGCCCTGCATTTGGGAAGCTTCAGAGACACTCTGCTACTTGCGATTATTCATGCCACAACATGGGGCCACAGAGTCCAAGCGGACTGTTTGTTCTAAGGCTGAAGCTGAGGCATTTGAAAACTGCAAGGGACAACCAGAGGCCCAGAGATCACGGCTAATGTGACACCCCCAGGCCTAATCTTCTTAGAGCACTGGGATAAAATAAGGATCCATTACAAAATCGGCCTTCATCCTGCCCCCCTTCTGTGCTCTGCCTCTCTGGTAGCCAAAGCTTGAGACAATTGCTTGATTCGGGGGATTTAATCAGGTATTAGCAGCTAATGCAGTACGAGAAGAGGCTAATCTCCATATTTACTCCATCTGTAATGGTGGACCTTGCTTGCCTGCCTCCGGGAGATCAAAAGGATCTTGCAGAAATCAGATTAGGGCTGAAGAAAAGAAAGGGAGGTCCGAGGAATAGGAGAGGCAGGATTCTCCCTCTCTGCCTTTCTTGGTTGTGTATATAGTGTCTTAAGATCCTGCACTGTAATCCCTTCCCATTGTCTTTAACTTTTATCTTGCTCTTTTCATTTTGAAAATTTGCTAATTCTGTATTTATTATCAACTCATAAAATAACAACATTAATTAACAGTAGAACGACACTCTCCACTTTAGCTTCTTGGCCCAGAACTAATTATTAAAGCAAGATAGAATTTTTCCCATTCTCAAAAAGAGGTAAATATTCACCTTTATTACACTAGAAATTATTATTCCTAATGGCGGCTCCTGTATTCTGGTTATGAGGAATCATATGAAATATTACCAATTCAGACATCATATGATAAACAAAATAACCGTAATCCTCTGCACAGCAAAATATACTGTTCTGGGCAGTGACTTTAAAAAGAATATAAAGAATATATCAGGCTATAGTAATCTATACTTTACCTGGAAATAGAGCATGTTGATCACAGTGGAACTTATATCTGAGTAAACAAGCAGAGAAATGCACTATTATATAAAGTAGCAGTATGTTTTGTACAACCAAAAACATTTTCCCATCCTCTTTCTCCCATTATTGCTTTATTTTCATTCTCAATAGTCACTGGCACATGCTGTAGATACAAGGAAACATTTCTGCATAGGTTGCAGTGCAAAACTCACTAAACAGAACATCGCAGCTCTTTTAAAACAGCTTAATATTTCACTCAAGAGTGCTGTAACATGTTATCAATTAGCTAGGGATGTATACAATATGATGTATAGAATCAACTGCACAATAAAGAGCTGGGTGAGAGACAAGAAACCGCTATTCAGTCATTATTTAATTGTTATGAAGATATTCAGCTTGTACCCCTGAATCTCATAATTGAATGTCATGATTTGAATCTGGGGCCTCCTGCATAAAATTGTGTGCCTTTCCACTGAGCTAGGTCCCCAGTCATTCTGTGGTTGTTCATTTGAAAAGTCAACTAAAGTATGGTCCGGCAAGATTTAGCCACTGCAACTTGGATGGCTGATCGTAACAATTTTGGGATCAGAAGTGAAAGAAGAGAAAAGAAATATTTATTTGATTGACTGATACGTTATTTTTTTTTCCTTTTCTTTCATTTTATTGTTACGGGTAGGATGGGCCCTAAAATAATCAGATGGTATCTTTGGGGATATGGAAATGAGAGAATGAAACTGAAAATAAAATACACAGGAAAGAAAAAAAGGGAAAGATGCAAATCAGCATATATGATGCAAATCTGTGACAAGTGACTTGCAAAAGTTAGGTATAATTATGCCATCATTAAGGCTCATCATAAAAAGACAATGAAATGAGTTCAGGGGTTATTTATGTCCATTAACACACTATGTTTCTCCTTCCATGAGAATATGCCAATATGAATAAGGTCTACTGGTTCCTAGAGGAAAGACAGAACTTGTTTCCAGGAACGTTTATATTTTCTGTTATGATTTAATATTGAACTGGTCTCTCAGAGATGTTCTTCCCCGTGCAGTTTTCTTTATGTGGATGCGTGTGTGAAATGATATTGCCACTTTGCCAACTTCACAAAGGGTTACCGTGGCTCCAGTAATACAGATGGATGAGATAGAGGAGGAAAAGTTATTGGAAATTCACATACTCACCAGTGCCTGTTGCCACCCTACCGTTTGTAAAGAGTGGCACATCTTGGCTGCAATGGGCTTCAAGCTAAGTGATGCCTGTACAACAATGCAATAACTACTTGGTTCCCCTTGGCTTGAGGTTGCCTTAATGATGGCCACATCTTATCAAGCTCGAAAGTCTTCCTGTGCGGGGAATGGAAGGGGGAAAAGAGGCTGAGGGCAGTAACTTTTCAAAAGGCTACATTGTCTTCCTTGTTGGAAGACGTCTAAAGTCGCTTCTTTTCTTTTCGACTTCCTTGCAAGCCCCGTGGTGCCAGGAGAGAGAGAGCCGTGGTGGCTGCCGTCTTTTTGGCAACAAAGCTCACCTCATTAGAGTGGATTAAGTCACAATGCTGCGAAGGATAAAAGGTGAAGAGCGAGAACAGGGGATGGTGAGAGGAGAGGAGCTGAGTGTCATTTGTATGCTGACGCCATTATTGACTGGAGCCCATGTGGGTCGCACTTTTCAATTACCATCTGCTAGAAAGGTGGCCCATAATTGCTAAGGCTGATGCCAGGGCTTTAAATGTCATGGGAGCCTCCCTAACCTTCATCACCTTTTCTTGATGCTTGACTTGAGGATGTTCAAAGGCCAAAGCCACTGCCTCTGGATCCCCCGAGGAGGAAAAGGATGCCATTTATTTTGTTGTTGGTTTTCAAAAAGATCTATTTAGCAACCACCCATTAAATTCACAGTCTGATGGCCTGATCCTGGCACATGGGACGATTCCCCAAAGGCTCTCCAACAACAGCATATGGTTGAGGTGTGCAGGGCTGGTGCTTGTTCAGGAAGTGACTATCAGAGATTTGCAAACCTCCTCACTGGATCTTTTGCTTTGGAAATGGCAACTTCGTGGAAACAAAGGAGCATTATTTAAGCTGATTTTAAATAACATTAAATATAATGAAGGGAAGGGAAGCTATTGCAGTATTATATGCGGTTCCACCACAAAACCGCGGAGGACAAAATCACGCTCGACGAAAGCGCGCATTTGACGTCATCACAGCGTGACGAAAACATTGCGCTGTGATCGAAAAATGTAAAAATAAAGCGAAAACCTTACCCTAACCCCCCCAAACCTAACCCTAAACCTAACCCTAAACCTAACCCTTAACCTAAGCCTAAATCTAACCCTAAACGTAACCCTTAACCTAACGCTAAACCTAATGCTAACCCTTAACCTAACGCTAAACGTAACCCTAACGCTCTAAACCTAACCCTAACCCTTAACCTAACCCTAACCCTAACCCTAAACCTAACCCTTACCTTTATGTGAATCGGCTTGCTTTAATTTTATTTTTATTTCAATTTTTAATTTTTTTCGTCGCGCTGTGATGACGTCAAATGCGCGCTTTCGTCGATCGCGCTTTTGTCCTCCGCGGTTTTGACGGGTCACGTTATATGCAGTGGTTTGGAAAGTTAAATGAGCATGATTTGCCGAGCCTGGGCAGAAAGGATATCAAGTGGGAGATGTAAAAAGAGGTGTCAGGAGATTTCTATTTTGAGACTTGTAGGGCAGATAAGAACAGTCCAAATGCTACTTTATTATATGACTACCATAACAGAATCTTGCAAATCTAAAAGTGCAAATCTCCCGCCATCCCTTTATACAACCTGATAAGTTAGGGAAGATCCTTTCTGAATTTTTTTTCTCTGCCTGTTAAGCAGTTGCAACCTCCTCTTCCCTCCTTATTTAGTCATTTCCTCGACATTTCTTAGGCAGCATTTCTCCCCCCCCCAACTCTCAAGGACATTCCCACATACCATTACATAAACTTCTTCCAGGAGGTGAAGGGAGTCCAGCTCAGATGCTGCTGCTGCTTCTTTATGGTGACTCCATTGGAGATTAGACTTATCCCACCCTAGTGGCCTTCAAAAAATTATTTAGAAAACCAATTGATTCTGAAAAAGCGTTTTCGTGATTTAATTTATTGCACCGCACCAGCTGGAACATTTTAAACATTTCCTTTTTTATCATTTATTTTATATTTTGCCTAGATATTTGTCGTTGTTGCATACTGTTCTGACCCTCCCCCCTTGCACAGCTCGTTAACAAACACAGGCAGACAAACTTAAAAGGACTTCTGTCTTTATCAGTTTTCAGTTCAAACTGGCTTCAAGCCCAGAAAATAACATAAACATAAATCTCTGATAAGAAATTCAAAACAAAACTCTTACAAGCAATATGCACTTCTTCCGAAGTCTTCACGGATCAGTTTACAAGAAACACCAAAGCACTTGTCCAAGTGTAACAGGCATAAATCACGATTAGTAATCAAACAATATTTTACCAAACACGGAACACACGGAGGAACGTTGACTCCAGCGACTGGGGCGTGGCAGTATCCGTCCTTTTATCTCCAAACTTGCCTCAAACCCGCCCCCAGCTGCATAATGAATCTTGATCCCGAAAGAACTCTCAGCAAAACTGCTGAGTCACAACACATACCTTGCAAGCTGCTGAGAGTCAATCAGTTATGGTGGAGAGTAACTCAAATAAATGAATGAAGACTTGTGGCCCCTTGTACCAAGATCTTGTTGATCTACTTGTTATTATTGCCCACTCTCTCTAGTTCGTAGTGCAAATACTAAGAAGAAGAAGCCGCCTGCTGCCAATCACCTCCACTAGACCGATTAGATCCCACAGATTAGGCCTCCTCCGAATTCCATCCGCCGGCCAGTGTCGACTGGCGACTACCCGGAGGAGAGCCTTCTCTATGGCTGCTCCGACCCTCTGGAACAAACTCCCCGTGGAGATTTGAACCCTCACCACCCTCCAGGCCTTCCGCAAAGCCCTTAAAACCTGGCTGTTCCGACAGGCCTGGGGCTAAAGAGCTGTTGCCCCCGTCTCGAATGGTATGACTGTTGTGTGTTTTTAAATTATGTATTGCTATGTTTTGTCTTTCATTTTTCTGTCTGTACCCCCTTCCCTGATTTGAATTGTGAGCCGCCCTGAGTCCCCTTCGGGGGAAAAGGGCGGCATATAAATATAATCAAATCAAATCAAATCAAATCAATCAAATATATGGGGCATGAAAGCTCTGTGACAGAATTGATAGCAACCTCACTGCAAAACAAATTTCAAAACCAAAAGCAATTAGTAAATCAAGTCAGTGGCTATCAATTTCCCATCATTATTAAGACTCTGTTCAAGCTCTATATGGCTTATATCCTGATACATGGTCTTAATTATAGACTCATAAGGACGTCTAACATTATTCCTTGTTTATTCAAGAATATAATTCTGCATTTCTCTATTGATTTTTGCAATTGTAGGTTATTGGTTGATCTGGTAGCTATGATGAATTTCCAAAGAGTCAGGGTAGAAATATGGATCTCTTGTGTGGAATAGGCTGAATCCCAATTCATTGTTTCTCTGTTTATCATGGGCAGCTCACGCAGGAGAATTCCAGATTCCTTGCTTGTTCATGGGTGACATAATGTGCTTTGCCTGCTTGGTTAAGCTAGTTCTTTTTTTTCCTGTTAGCCATCTGCCTCTTTTTCTGCTTGCCTGATGTTGGGTAAAGTATAGCGGCACTCAATGGGTGTCCCAAAGCATGTTTGATTGCTGCCTCTCGCTGTTTTGATTTGCAGTTGTGGCTTGTCTTCCTAGCTCATCTGGCTGATCTCTCAGTGCAGTACCTAATTTGAAGCTCAGCATTAGCCACCTCCAGATGCGAGTAGGTGCTCCTCCTCAGTTCATTAGTTGTCCTAGTAAAAGTTTATCTTTAAAAAGTGCAAAATAAAAAATTCAACAACGTAAGGAATCTCCTTCTGCAAAACTTCCTGGACTTTTATCTTTTAGAAATTTGGCAAGTTTTAGCCTAACAAAAGAACAAAGACTATTTACAACATTTTTTTTTAACTACAAACAATATCAACCTACAAAGAAGCCTAGCACTAAAAGTCTACATGCATCCTAAAATTTAGGAGATGGCTTATCTCAGGGGTGGGTTCCTGCCAGTTCTAACTTCTTCTATAGAAGAAGTTCCACAAATCTACAGTGCCGTTTAGAACCGGTTCCAGCTCTCTCCCCCCACCCGTCCGCACATCATCAAGATGAAGAGTGAGAGGAGGAATTCTGGGAGTTGAAGTCCACAAGTCTTAAAGCTGTCAAGTTTGAACATCCCTGGGGGGGTGTTTCCTTAAGGGTTAGGGGTGCAAGGGTCTTGCAACTTGACAGCTTTAAGACTTGCGTGCTTCAAATGCAGAGTTTCTGAGCCAACATTTTGGTTGCTAAGCAAGAGCGTTATTAAGTGAGTTTCACCACATTTTACAAGTTGGCTACGCCCACCCAGTCACAGGGCTGGCAAGCCACTCCCACCTGTTCACATGGCCGGCAAGCCACTCCCACCCAGTCTCATGGCCGGCAAGCCACTCCCACAAAGCAGGCCACACCTACAGAAGAGATTCTAAAAATTTTTGAAACCCACCACTGGCTTATCTGCTCAGAAAATATTAAAGCGTTGGCAAATGACATCCAATTTGATTTCTAGAAAAACCCATTGGTTCGTTTCCAATAATAGACCAAGAAAGGGACAAAGCTTTCTGATTCAGCCCTGAGTCAAAATTGACCAGCTTCCAAAGAGTGCCCAAGTTGAATCAGACTGTTTTACAAATTTCTGGATTAAGCATCTAATCTTGTAGTCGGGGCGGATCCAGTATCATGCTCTCTTTAGCATTTCTGAATATGAATATGGTGCAGTGGTTAAATGCAGCACTCCAGGCTACTTCAGCTGACTGCAGTTCTGCAGTTCAGCTGTTCAAATCTCACCGGCTCAAGGTTGACTCAGCCTTCCATCCTTCCGAGGTGGGTAAAATGAGGACCCGGATTGTGGTTGGGGGCAATATGCTGACTCTGTAAACCGCTTAGAGAGGGCTGAAAGCCCTATGAAGCAGTATATAAGTCTAACTACTATTGCTATTGCTATTGCTATTTTTCTGCTTACTTGAGTTATCAGTAAATTAACAAAGAGGGGTAGTCTTCAACTGGAGCTTATAGGCTTTTTGGCAGTTTGCTAAAACTGGCTATGCCCAGATTTCTTTTGGTAGACACCAACAGCTCTGTAGTACATGTCATTCCTCTTTAAATAGCTTAGTGGTGCTAGCTCAAGAGTAGGTTCCCCCTCTTTTCTTTTATTACTGGTGACTCTCCGATAAACTCCGGGGAAAAGCTTTACCTCCCTTGGCCCTGAAAATTGATATTGAACATGGGAAAGGGGGAGGGAAAAATCTCACAAGCTGATAGCAATTAGCTAAAAAGGATTTGCAACTCCACGATTCCTGACACTAGGGGAATCAAAATCATTTGCAGACACAGCTTCCACAGGCCCTGCATTCTCCTCCAAAGACATACCTCTGTTTATCTTCACACCGTGATGTGACATTTTCCTTTTTCAAGAGCCCTTCCCTTGGAAGTAGAGCAGTAGGCTGATGCTACACCAGCAGTCTTTGATTATTCACTGTCTGCTTCTATGACCCGATGCCTCTAATATCAGCCCACGAACAGTGCGCTCAAAGGAGGGAATTGACTTGTTATTTGTATGGCTGTATGGACAGATCAAGACTAGGCCTGGCTGGCAGAAGGGAAAGAAGGTTCCCCTCTCTTGCCACAGTTCAAATGTAGGGAGTTGATGACTCTGCAGGGAATCCAAGTAGATTCCCTGCAGAGTCATACGCAGTTTTATTTAGAGCTCAGAAGAAAACGCTTGACTTAGTTTGCTTTAAAAAAAATCTCTTCACTATTTGCTCTAAATTTTATGCTGTAGCAATAGCAATAGCAGTTAGACTTATATACCGCTTCATAGGGCTTTCAGCCCTCTCTAAGCGGTTTACAGAGTCAGCATATCGCCCCCACAATCTGGGTCCTCATTTTACCCACCTCGGAAGGATGGAAGGCTGAGTCAACCCTGAGCCGGTGAGATTTGAACTGCTGAACTGCTGATAGCAGTCAGCTGGAGTGGCCTGCAGTACTGCACTCTACCCACTGTGCCACCTTGGCTGTACATAAATGCTGGCTGCATTCTGCCCCAGTTGAAGGTTTGGAGTTCAAGGGCAGCCCTATCTACAGTGCATAGCAGTAGTTAACACTGTGATGTGCCCGGGGCATATCTTAAGAGAACCTGATTTTGGAAAGGATACTACTGCATTGTCCTTATTTTACACTGCACTTATAGATACATGAGAAAGGGGGGAAAAATCCTCTACAACCCATTCTCATTGTGTCATTGTTTTAGAGTTATTTTGTTACCTAAGCAGAGAAACAGAATGGCCATCAGTAAGCACAAAAGCAGTGGGAGTGAGAACAACTTTTGACTTCCCGCTGGCTTCCCCATTGAGTTTTCATGTGGGAAGTTGGCAAGGGACATCAGAAATGTCCCTTCCCTTCCTTTCTCTTCCTTTTTCTTTTCTGCAGGCAGATAAGAGCCTGATGCTGGGTGGGGGACAGAGGGAGGGAGGGATTGCAAGACTGGCTGGGAAGCTGTGACAGAACTTTGAAAATGAAAATCGCATGAGTGCAGCAGTAATCCAACAGGGCAGCACCACTGAAGTAGCCATAGGTTCTCCAAATCTCATTCCCTTGGGAGTCATTGGTACCAAAATTTGGACAAGTACTGTAAACTAGCCCAATTGAGTTACTTTGGTTCCAAAACTGAGTGTTTTATGTTCTTACCAAAGCACCATACACCAAAGCACGCTGAGACAAAGATACTTTAAGGATTTATTAACACACAGACTAGACCTTGGCAGCAATCCAGCACAGACCAGACCTTGGCAGCAATCCAGCCTGCCAAGCTAGCCACGTTAGCTTCTCCAGTGAATACGTTGATTCCTGCGATGAGTGTGTGGAAAGTCATTCCTTTTATAGTCTTGAGAGGAGCCTAATTACCACCAGCTGAGTTCAATTAACTCCTGTAACTGCGTAACTGTTCCTTACGCCTATTAGCCCTACGTTGCCGGGCATCCAGGACCAACTCCCTTGTCTCTTCCCCACTGCTCCAATGCATGACATCAAGATCACACTCCCTTGTCTCCTCCACACTGCTCCAAGGCTCAGACGCCTCCTGGTGGCTAACCAGCATCTCTGCGCCCTGCTCAGAGTTGGAACTCTCTCCAGGGTCCTCCACATCCTCCACAGCCAACTCATAGGGCTCCTCACTGTCGAAGTCTGGTGGCAGCTCCAACGGCTCCTGCTGGGCCACAACAGTTTTAATAGTATATAAATATGTGAGCAATGGTACCATCAATTTTCTTTTTTCTTTTTGAATCCCAGAAACTAAAGGGCAGCAAGGCAACCCATGAAAAAATCTAAAACAGCTATGAGATAATTATAGCTCATATGCAAGTTTAGAATGTGAACTATGAAATATAACAGAGAACAAATGAATAGCAGATTACTGAACAGGAATATATAGGGGGCAGAGAATCAAAAAGATGGTCATCATTTTTTGACTCCCCCATGTGCAGTAAACACCCCTGCATACTTTATGATTTTTTAAAAATATAATTTAAGAGTTTTACTTGGGCTCAAAGTTCCAGTAGGAACATAGCAGGGAGCAATTCCGTTTTTCGGACTGGAAGGTCCCCTGCTGATCAGCAACCACCAATCTCAGTATGCAGGGGCAGGCACAACAGGGCATCTATGCTGATCATGACAGATGCTCAGTGTCTCCCTCCCGTACATGGGAAAAAGGACAAGTGTTGGTCTATGCTCATCTTAGAACAACAGAGTAGTGCCCTGATGAAAAGTGGAAGGTTCCCCAAAGGATTACTTTACATTTTTTTTTTCAGACAGGAAAACTGGAAAAAATACTTCATGAGGATTACAACAGACCAGAGGTGGGTTCCCACCAGTTCGCACCTATTCGGTAGAACCGGTTTGTCAAATCTACCGAACCGGTTAGAAGAGGTTCCACCAGTGGACCCGGAAAGCAGGCCACACTTACAGAAGAGGCTCCAAAATTTTTTGAAACCCACCACTGGTCCTTGGATATGATTATTCTACACTATCATGCTCATATTTATAAAACTCAGTGCCTCTGTGAAAGGTAAGGATGACTACTGCGTTTGTGGTGCAATCAAAACATTGTGTGTGTTGAAGTTGTTTTAACGCAAACCAAAGATGCCTTTTAAAAAACAAGTTTACATCATATTCTTATGCATGCCAGTGCTGTGTGTGAGGTAATTTAAGGTGGTTCTGACAAGTGTCGTCGGCATCTTCATATCCGGTCACATGGGCGGCAAGCCACTCCCATCCGGTCACATGGGTGGCAAGCCACTCCCACAAAGGAGGCCACACCCACAGAGTAGGTTCGAGAAATTTTTGAAACCCACCACTGCAACAGACAACTGGATTTGAATCCGAGTGAGTTGTATTATATAAACAGTGTGATATAAGATGTCCCACTCTGTTCAGGTGAACAAGCAGGTTGCAAACATTTCCATCTTTTGCTAGTTATGCCAGAGCCATATTCATTAAAGGCATGGAAAGATGGAAGTGTTTTATGAATTAGATTCCAAATCAGAGGTAGCAACTATAGAGTAGTTAAATGACCGTCAATTGTGGTTTGTTCAGAGTTTTACAGGCAACCATTGTACTGTGCTTAGCAACTGAAATTTATGTATCTGGACTAATATTAAAACTCCAATCCAACAAAAACAAAAAAGGTATTCAGTATTGCCAACCTAGCTGAATTTCTTCTGTGTTTTGATTACTGGGAAAGTAGCATTACTATATTGTAAGACAAATATGAGCACTAATTTAAGTTCTTTGTTGTGAATGAAAACAAGACTGTTTCTGCTCTGAAATGCATTCATCATCCCCCAATGTTTTTTTGGGAGAAATCTATTGCATATAAGTTTCTCTGTGACTGTAGATGAATATAAAGTTCATCCAGAAGACTTTTAAAAACAAGGAAAGCAGGAATCCAATTTTTAATCTTTTTGTCATGAAAGATAGGAAATTAGTCATGAAGATAAAATTCCGAGTAGTTAGTGTGAAGCAGGGGTGGGTTTCTCGCCCCGTTCCAACCGGATCGGTTGGAACGAGGCCGGCGGCGTCCTCACGCACGCACGCGGCGCGCGCGCGCAAGCGGCGTCCTCACGCACACATGCGGCGCACGCATGCGTATTAGCATCTGCGCAATGCTCCAGCTGCTCCTGGAGGATCGCGCAGGCGTTCTGCGCATGCGTGGAAAGCGCGAAATTAAAAAAAACCGGGTAAGGAGGGGGCGCGGGTGTGCGGGCGCGCGCGGGAGCGCGGGGGGGCTTCGCCGTTCCTGGAAGTTACTTACTTCCGGGTTCGGCGACCAACCGGATCGCAGGGACCGGTGCGAACCGGTTGAAACCCAGCCCTGGTGTGAAGCCAGGAGGAAAACTGTTTTCTATCAGTTGCCTTTCAGTTTCTTACTTTTAACATTATGGACTTTACAGTGCTACTGGGCTCTAGCAATTATCAGGGATGGTATTCACTTACCTTCCCTACCGGTTCGCAAAGTGAGCGTGCTCCATCAGCACATGCGCTCAGTCTTCCATGCTGAGTTTTAACTTTGGTTTTAAAAAGTGCCTAAATGGGATGGCATAGAACCGAGGCAGGTGGGCGGGAACACCTGCAATTTCCGCTATTGGTTCAGGCCAGTGGCGGGTTTCAATTTTTTTTAGAACCTCTTCTGTAGGTGTGGCCTGTTTTGTGGGAGTGGCTTGTCAGCCATGTGACCGGGTGGGAGTGGCCAACTTGTAAAATGTGGTGAAACTCACTTAACAACGCTCTTGCTTAGCAACCAAAATGTTGGTTCAGGAGTGTGCAAATCTTAAAGATGTCAAGTTACAAGACCCTTGCACCCCTAACCCTTTAGAAAAAAAAAGCCCCAGGGGTGTTCAAACTTGACATCTTTAAGACTTGTGGAATTCAACTCCCAGAATTCCTCCTCTCGCTCTTCATCTTGATGATGTGCGGACGGAAGGGGGGGGAGAGAGCTGGAACCGGTTCTAAATGGCACTGTAGATTTGTGGAACCTCTTCTATAGAAGAGGTTAGAACTGGCAGGAACCCACCCCTGGTTCAGGCGAACCGGTTCAAACCACCAGAATACCACAACCTTTATTTGGAATTAAAATGTTCCTTATTTAGGAATAACTTTTAATGTTTTTGTGAAGTGATTTATATAATATATAATTATAAATTGTATAATTTTATACAATATAATTTTTGGGAGGGTTCGGGGGACTGGACTATTTCACTTTCCAGGTGTCTAAAAAAAAATCTTGGTTTCAAAGCCAAAACTTCACATTTCCCACTGTAGGAAGTCACAGTGGGTATCAGCTAAGTCTTTCTGAGAGAGATCACCTCTCTCCCTCCATCTCATACACAGACACACTCTCTCTGTGTAGACTGATGCTGTTAAGCCATCTTCTGTTGCTTGGTCCCCAGAAGATAAGGCAAGTAAAATGAAAAATAATGAATATGGGAGGAAAAAATCCTTCGTACAAAGCACATCACTTCTCACTATTGTAAAGTTTCCAGAAAGAGTCATGAAAGATAAAAGGTGCAGTATAAATGCAAGACAGTAATTGGATTGAATTTATTATTAAAACTGCTCAAGATTGCTTGTTGTTGCTGCTATTTCTTTGAAATAGCATTTCAAACTTGTTATTTATTATTCAGTTCTATTCAGATTAAAAAACTTCAGAGGAGTACCACAAAATGCACATATGGATCAGGTGTCTCCAATGAGAGGATTGTAAAAGATTGGGAATCCTTACACCATTATTTAAAAAAACAAACAAACAAAACCCTTAAACTTAAACATTAAGTTTTTTCCAAGATAACCCATGTGTCAGGCCTGCAATTATATTCCTTTTAGAATTTTGGCCTGCCACACTTTCTCTTATTTCAATATGCTGTTTCATTAGTATAGTTGATGGGAGGGGGGAATAGGCAGAAGTAGGATTGTGGAATGTATTGCTATCATTCTTTACTAGAAGACCAAGGTCATCTTTTGTCTCCGCACTTTTACACCTGACCGGAAGCATCTGGGTGGAGACACCAGCGTGGAAGAATAAGATTGGACCATGTGATGGATTGTGGGTGTGGGGACAAGATCATGAACTTTTAACTGGGTGGAATTCTGATGTAATTTCCAGAATTGGGATTTACACAGATGTGCTAAAATGTCTGCTTTATTAAATTGGAACTTTAAGGATCGTTTTGCCTTGGACTCTGATTTAATTCTACATGATACTTGGAACGCTGACACCATGTTGACTGAAATCCATGGATATCAACAGAATTAGTGCAATAGCTTATGGGTTTGGGTTTTTTTGTTTGTTTGCAGAATTTGGAAAAAAGATTGCAACATTTATCTATAGAATAAATGCACTTTGAGTCCTTAACTTACAACCAGAGGTGGGCATCAGCCAGTTCGGACCGGTTCAGTGAATTGGTTGTTAAGATTCTGTGCAGTTCAGTGAACTGGCAAATCCCACCACTGGCTGGCCCCGCCCACCCTACCCTACCCTACCTCGCCTCGCCTCGCCCGCCTTGGCTGGTGGCTAGAATCACACTCCCTTACACCATGTGGTCCAGCTGATCTCCATGCCTCACCCACTCTGCTCACTGCAGCTGCCCGCGAAGGTAAGGCGCTTGGCCGAAGGGCCACCTTGGGATGGACATGGCAAGGGTCAGCCACCTTTCAGGCCTGGTTCTCACCATCCTTCCACTCAAATGCCACCTGCTCACTCTTCACCTTGGGTCAGGGAATGCAGAAGTCTCTGGCCTTCCCTGGGATCTCCACTTACATGCTGCCCACTTGCTCTTCGCCTCTGGTCAGGGGACACACCAGTCCCTGGCTCAGGCCTTTCCGGGGGCATCCACCTTCCTGCCAGGTCACTACTGTGAGAACGGTGTGAGCCCCATGGGCTAGAAAATAAGGCTGATGATGGCGGGGAAGGAAGAGGTTCCAGGCTTGCTGCGCTCAGCTGAAGGAATGCCTCAGCAATAGCAATAGTTAGCAATAGTTAGACTTATATACCGCTTCATAGGGCTTTCAGCCCTCTCTAAGCGGTTTACAGAGTCAGCATACTGCCCCCAACAACAATCCGGGTCCTCATTTCACCCACCTCGGAAGGATGGAAGGCTGAGTCAACCTTGAGCCTGGTGGGATTTGAACAGCCAAACTGCTGAACTGCAGTCAGCTGAAGTAGCCTGCAATGCTGCATTTAACCACTGCGCCACATTGGCTCATAGTGGGGAGGGGCACATGGCGAGCCTCAAACACCTTTCAGACCCAGCTTCAGCTTCCACAGGGTGGGAGGCCTGAGAGAAAATGTCTCCCCCAAGGGCTGCCCACTCACTCATATGCCAGCCTGGCTGGCCTGGAAGTGGCATGCCCCCTTGTTGCGGGATGGATATGGGAGCTGAGGTGGAGCAGAGGCTGAGCAGACGGCAGTCCAGAGCAAGGCCTGAAAGGTGGCCAAGCCTCACTGTATCCCCCCCACCAAGAAGCCTGCAGCTACCACCTCTTTGCCAGCTCGAGAAGCCTCCAGTTGCTGATGCCGGCTCGGTTCCAGCCAGCAAAGAGATGGCAGCTGCACACTTTTCATGCCAAAAAACACTGGCGGCTGGAGGATCCTCGCACCGGAAAAGGGGCGATGGCTGCAGGCTTCTCACATTGAAAAAGAGGAGGCGGCTACAGGCCAGTGTCTCAGGGCAAGGTCATATGTCTAACTGTACCAACAAAGGCCGGAAGTAGCCTCCCATCATTTCCTCTGCAACCCCCTTTTTAAAAACCTGACTGTCAGGCTGCAAGACCCAGCAAGAGATGAGATGTCAGAGAATCACCATTGCTGTTGGATTCAGTCACATGACACCCCCAGCCACGCCCACCTGGTCTTTAAGACGAATTGGTTGTTAAATTAGTTCGATTCCACCACTGCTTACAACCACAATTGAGAGCATTTTTTTATATAATTTTTTTATTAGTTTTATTACAGAAAAAAACAGAAAAAGAAAAGCATCATCTTTCATTACATCTTGTAGAAAGCGTATCCATTGGTCACAAGTACATTTCGTGTGTTCTATCCACAATCACATATATTCCATTCAGTTTAAATTGTATATGTTAAAAATTTATATATTTTACTATCACCATACCACAATTTTCATTTAGTTAAGATTCAAAAACACAGCCACCTGCTGGCATTTTTTCCCCCTTGCCCCAGTTCCAGTCAATCTGCCATATCTTTATATCTTTATAACATATTCTAAGAAAAAAAAGTCAATTAGTAGGACATCTAACATTTCCTCTCTCTAACATATCTTTATTATTATTATAGTTAACTAGGTGTTATTTACATTTTTCTCTCCTCTTCTCTCCACAAATGCAAAAAGCAACAATCTCTAAACAACAATCTATTAATATGTGTTGACAAAATGACCATTTAAAGGCTAAGACAATCTAAAGGGAAAAGGAAAAATGTTGACATTTCTAGTTAATAATCACGAGAGTATATGAACAGCATTTTTGTTGTTAACCAAGGCAGTTGTTAAGTGAGTCATGTCCAATTTTATGACCTTGTTGAGCAATGTATGCATTTTGGTTTATTCCTATAAAAAGAAATTAATTTGTCACCCATCTTACATTAAACCAATTCAGTAGTAATAAGAGTGCCATATTGTATCATTCTGCTCTTGTTATTAAATATAGATTAAGGCGGATAAAGGAAATTGTCATCCTAATTTCCTGCAACAGCCTTAATTTAAGTGCAGAAGAATCAAGTTGAAACTTTAAGCAAACTATTATTCTGCTTTTTTATTTTTCACAATATTTTAAATATCAAACGTCTTCCATTTCATTGCTGAAGAAATGTAGAAATAGTGGTAAGTTCTTGAAAAATGGTCCCAATGAAATTTTCATTCTTTGTTATTTGGGGCTAGTACTAAAATGTGGTTGGCACTCTATTCCCCAAGGAGCAAGCTGCCAAGTTGCCCTAAGTTGCTTTTCCATATTCTTTAGACAACTTGTAAGACAATAACACAGATTGGTTTCTGACACAGTTAATGCTGTCCTGCTGTTCACATTAAGATTTATTATTGCCTAGCAATATCTCCCTGATGTACACTAGCAGCAGGCCAAAACTAACACACGTGTTAGCCAGCTTAGCAAATGTGTGGGAAAAGACTTTCGGGATAGTAACTAGACTTTTGCCATGTCAGGAGGCACTGAGGGCTTCTTTAATGCAGGGCACAGGAAGAACATGCAAGTACCTTCATTGCAGTGGTAGGATTTAGCCGGTTCGCACCGATTCGGGAGAACCGGTTGGTAACTTTCTAAGTAGTTCAGAGAACCGGTTGTTGGAAGTAAACTCCTTTTGTTTTTTCCCACTTTACAGGGCTAATCCTGTAAGGAAGGCAGGAAGGAAACATTCTAGTGTTGTTTCTAGCCTAATCTTTATTGACCTGCTTACAGAAACTGCCTCTCCGGTTAACCCTTATTACATTGTAATAGCTAAGGCGAAGCGCCCATCGACCGGAATGACCTTGAGTTGGCCATGCCCACCCAGCCACATGACCACCGAGCCCCACCTACCCATATGGTCATTAGGGCAGAGAACCGGTTGTTAAATTATTTGAATCCCACCACTGCTTTATTGACTCCGATCTCTAACCATCAGCTTAATCGGCGGAACATTGCATTGGCTTACACTCTTCTCTGTCTGAATTGATATGCTTAACCTATGTATCTGTGCGTATGATATTGAAGATTTCATACATTAAATAAGTTGTTTTCCCCTCAATGTGAATGTTTCAGTCAAGCCAACTATTGCTCATCACATCATTGGTATGGAGCTGGGCTTGGGCCACTTATTCAATTCTGCTATTATGAGCTGAGATTTTCTCCTTGACCTAACTAGATTTAAATACTCTTAAAAATCCACTGTCCATGAAAACTGTAGGTCTGGCCTCTCCGCCCTGGGAAAAGTTGACATGAAATTATAATGTTTAATGTGATGGGTGAAAATATTATGGATTAAATGTGTTTTAGCTGTATTTGATTTAACTGTAAGCAAAAAGAAATGTCTCCTGCTTTCCCACTTTTTGGAAAGCATCTCCACCAAAGGCAAATGTAGCTCTCAGTTCTATTAATGTTCTGCATCTCAGTTCTAGATATTTTGACTGTAAAGAGGTATTTGTAACCTGATTTTTGTTTTAACACCTAATCAAGGAAAAGGGTTTAAAAATATTGCTGCTGCCTTTTTTAACAAAACCCAATTTTGTTGTTTTTTAAATTTCAAATACTTGGTATTAGTTGGTGTTCATTGCAGACATATCATAGTGCTTTTTAACAAAGAAACTCTGAAAAATCATTACCATGTGGGTTGTTCACTGATTTACTAAACTAAATCTATAAGGTCACAATTAAATTATGTACATATTTTTTTTTAACCTAGAATTACCAGTGAAATTGAGAGGAAAAAGTGCTGAACTAGAAATGTCACTATGAATTTTGATTCTTACTATTGACAAGTCCTGCTAAGAATTATGGACAATATGCCACAAGAGCTAACAATTTTGTGATCGCAACCGTAGCTTTGCTTCACAAAATCTAATCCCTCTCATTGGCTTATTTTGAGTTTTTGCTGTCAACCTGCATTATGTAGTAACACAACATAATAATTGCATTTAATAGAGGGGTTTTAATGATTCTACAGTATTATTCACTTGCAGTTTCATTAAAAAAAACACTAAATAGTAATTTATATACATTAGACAAAATGACAGTTTAAAAACATATGTAATGTATTTTCCAATGTTTGTGAATTTTATATGTTCAAGCACTTATTTCTAATGGAAAACAATGAATTACATTAAGATGGGACAAAACATTCACGGATATTCAGTATTTGTCCTGTTAGAATAATTGGCTATAATTTTCTTGTAAATTTTAGAAATTTTTAATCTAAATATATCTGGGGGACACTAGGTCAGGGAAGGTCCCTTGAGAACATAGTCTGTTCTGAAACTCCACATATTTAATATAATTACAATAATTAAGTGACTGGTATATTTTTACATTCCTTGAATAATTTGAATATACCTTGGGGTTTGTGACTAACTGCAGATTTTTATTATCTGTCCATGATTTTAATAGCATTCAATAATTTTACTTTAAAAAATGTTCCAAAATGTTAAATAAATTTGACCAATGTTGCATTTAATCGAGCAGCAATGACCATCTTATTCAGAGGTGGATTCCTACCAGTTCGCACCTATTCGGTAGAACCGGTTCATCAAATCTACCGAACCGGTTAGAAGTGGTTCCACCAGTGGACCTGCAAAGCAGGCCATACCTACAGAAGAGGTTCCAAAAATTTTTGAAACCCACCACTGGTCCTTGGATATGATTATTCTACACTATCATGCTCATATTTATAAAACTCAGTGCCTCTGTGAAAGGTAAGGATGACTACTGCGTTTGTGGTGCAATCAAAACATTGCGTGTGTTGAAGTTGTTTTAACGCAAACCAAAGATGCCTTTTAAAAAACAAGTTTACATCCTATTCTTATGCATGCCAGTGCTGTGTGTGAGGTAATTTAAGGTGGTTCTGACAAGTGTTGTTGGCATCTTCATATCCGGTCACATGGGCGGCAAGCCACTCCCATCCGGTCACATGGGCAGCAAGCCACTCCCACAAAGGAGGCCACACCCACAGAGTAGGTTCGAACAATTTTTGAAACCCACCACTGATCTTATTCCATGCAGCTGGTGGTAAGTTCTAGTTCCCTGGAAGCAGTTAAGCAAGAACAGTAGATTAGTTTTCCATATAAACTTCATCTAAATAAACAACAAAATGTAATAATAAAAACCTAAATAAAATAAAACATCATATACATACATAGGCGGCAATCCTTGGATCTAGTGGGAAAGATAAAGCACAAAACATATACTCATATAATAGTGGTGGTGTTCTTTTCCCCCCACACTTAACCATGTGAGCTAGTCAGAGCATTAGATCAATATTATTTAGATAAACAACCTGAGCCCTCTAGTCCCAGACTGCAAACCTTCTACTCATATTTCTTAAATTACCTGACAATTCCATGGTCTAAACATAAAGAAAACTTCTGTATTATTGCTGGGTTACAGAATCTCCTCCCACTACATTTTTACATTATTCAACATCATTTCCTTTAAGCAAAACCTGTTCTTTTACTTAAAGGAAAAAATGCTCTGTGGATGGTGGGAAAAGAGTTATATTAGTTGGTTTATGACCAGAACTAGCAAGTCTAAATTGATCTCTTCCCTTCCCACTCTGTAATAGGGGGAGAAAGAAAAGGAGGAGGGAGAGGGAGAGGATTAAAGAAGATACATTCATGATAAAACAAAATATAAAATAAATAAAATAATATAAAATAAGAACATAAAATAAAATGCATTGTGATTATGATCTTTTCACCTAGTATTTTTTTCCTTCTCGTATAGTTCTATCTTTTATGTTAAAAATGAAATTTCCGCTATCCACACATTTATAGTGACTTTCCTGTATGAAAGTCTTTATATGATGGGAAATGTATTTCAATTTTAAAGGATTTTTGTTTTTAAAAAATGAACAGATTTTTCATTTAATCATTTAGAAGTTTTAATTTTTCATGGCAGTGCTGTAAATAATGCCTGAGTGCTCTGCCTTATGCATGTTTACAGATGTATTTACTTGGTAAATATTGCAAAACTAAGAACTGCTTATCTCAGGAGGCTTTGGTTCTTCCAAGGGCAACTAGCAAATACAGCCAAGTGCCGTTCATAGTCTCCTGATTGAGATATGCAAAGCAGCTATGACAAACTTGTGCATATGCTTAGAAAAAGCAGCACATTTGGAGAGTTGTTCAGAATTAGGCCCCAATGATTAGCATCCTTCATGATGCTGTTCTTGTGTTTAAACTCTTTGCCCAGGTGATGAATGCACAAATTATGCTTGTCTCCTTAGTCAATTTCATTGGTTACAGGTAGTGGGCATATATCAGTGGTGGGTTTCAAAAAAAATTGGAACCTCTTCTGTAGGTGCTGCCTGCTTTCTGAGTCCACTGGTGGAATCTCTTCTAACCGGTTTGGTAGATTTGATGAACCGGTTCTACTGAACCGGTGCGAACCGGTAGGAACCCACCTCTGATATATATATGGAAGCTACAATGTGAAGCTGACAGTATGAAGCAAAACAAAAGGCACTGTTATGACTTTATCCACGTGAAAGACCAGTATCTGGGAATGGATGTGTATTTGTCTGCAAGAGCTAATTTCCTACCTTTAATTGTTTAAGCATCTATTCTAATCAGATCCTACAAAGACCAGGCATGCAGACAATTACCTCTATGCCTTACATTCAAAAGAGCAATCATGGCAAACAATGGGCAGGGGGGAATGTTGCAGCCAGATAGTCTTTTCTTTGGGTCTCAGATCTTCGATGAACCTGCCTATATTACAGCCTTCCCTTTTTCTCCTCCCACCCCCACCCGTTTAACTACTGTTTGTGAGCCATGGGAGTGAAATAAGGGTACATTATAACATTCATATCTTTAAAATGCAAAAGTCTTCCCAGTGAAGCTGAACTCTTGGCCATTTTTATATTTGCTATTTGGTTATCAGTTTTAGAAGTTTGTGGTACTTGGAATATTGGTGAACTGAATGGCAATTTGGGAAGAAGGAAGCAATTAAGAATGTCCAGAAAAAGTATAAGGAAAGCTTATTATAATTACCTGTGTGTAAGTCTAAAAGAACATTTTACCCATGTACAAGTTTAAAAGTTAACAAATCTAAACTTTAACAATCATCCAAGCTTTTGTACTTGGGTGATTCTATGGGTCTATTACATAACAATCACAGTGATATTAACTTAAGAAATGAATATAAATGTTACAATTTCAAAGTTTTCATTCTGTTTTGTTTTGCTACATTATGCAACTGTTGTAGCCCAAGTAATCACTAATAATAGTACTTTTGGTTCAAGCCTGTTGGCATTCATAAATTGTTTTTGTTCCATTAAATCTGAAGTCGTATTAACTCTTGGCCATGTTTATTATAGCATATGGACTTGGATTTTCAAAATAATGCCTGGATAACAGTGTGGTTCACAAAATATCAAAATCTGGCCATGAGGAATTGTAAGTAGCTGGGCACCAGCTTCTGATGATGAACTTAAGGTGTTTATTGCAGTCATAAATCTTTCACCAAAGTAACACAAAGCACACAGCACACTGCAAACTCAATCTTTCTGCATAGAAAATACTAAGTATGAGAACTTGCTTTAGCAAGAATCTAAAGGGACAAATCTCAAGTCAGGAAAGATCCAAGAGTAATCTGTTTTCAACCCAAGATTTGAGGTAATACAGCAACAGTATATGAACAGTATCAAGAGGGAGGAAATTTGAATATTTTTTGCCAGTCACCCAATCCATCTTTTTTACCTAGTCTAGATTATCAACTTGAATGGAGATATATTTCTTTCTTTCAAAGAGAAGTCAAGGTTTGACTTTCTTTGTTCTTCTTAATTTGTAATGTGTTGCTAGGCAGAGAACCTTGCCTGGATCAGCTGACTCAACTTGTATCTCTTTGGGCATATTTCCTTCGGTTAATTTTTACGGCGCACGCTGATGTTCAGAGAAGTCAGCTTCTTCAGCTTCTGACTCTGAAGTCTCAAACAGATCCCTAATATCTTCCATATATTTATTTTGTGAACATTTAATGGGCAGCTGTGGCTGTAGCAGTGGTGGGTTTCAACCGGTTCGCGGCGGTCCCTGCGAACCGGTTGGTAGGCGAACCCGGTAATAAGTAACTTCCGGGAACGGCGAAGGGCCCGCCCGCGCGCCCGCGGTGCTTACCCGGTTTTGACGAGTTCTGCGCTTCCACGCATGCGCAGGATGCATATAGCGCCTGCGCGATCCTCCAGGAGCAGCTGGAGCATCGCGCAGACACTAGTACGCATGCGTGCACCGCGCGCGTGCATGAGGACGCCGCCGCAAGAAACCCACCCCTGGGCTGTAGGTATCACAACTCGCTGCCTTCTTAGCTCCTATGGACATGGCTACAATGATGAAGTAACAGTGGTGGCAGTTTTCACATGTGCATTCAACAGCATTGAAATGGAGAGAATGTGGGACCAGCTGCTTATAGCTGATAAGAGCTCTTGTAGTACTTGGGTGATTGTATGGGTCTGTTACATAACCATCACAATGACATTAACTTAAGAAATGCACATAAATAGCTACATTGGGGCAAACCACACTTGTCCAGCATTCATTAAGTACAGTTGTCATTTATTTCAGCAGCAGTGAAATTAAATGAGAACTCATTGCATGCATTATTTTAAAAAGTGTAACAAATAGGAAGTCAGTATTTACCTAGTTTAATAGATACGTTAGATCTATAAATATAAAATACCACCCTAGTGCCTGAGTTACTATAGCAACAGTTTGGAAATAAATGCATTGACAATATGATTTTTTTTGAACTTTAAAAAAAGGCATCTTTCTTCCTTCCTTTCTTTTTTTTCTTGGTTTCAGAGTTAATCTTGGCTTTGAACTTAATTTATACCAGGAATTAACATTTATGAAATCTAAAGGCAGAACTACGGTAATGTTCCATCCATAAGCTGACAAAATTAGTCTTCTATTTCTACAGAACATGAGTTTGCATTCCTTGTATTAAACAGGAAGTAAGTGATCCTCTAAATCAGGTCCTTCATTAATAGAAGTGAGTTAGCTGTAATTTTTACGATTTATGAAATAACAGGTGTTAATGGTCTTTGGACCTCTGAATTGCATCCTAAACAAACGTCCATAATAAAACTATTACATGGGTTTGCACTTGTAACAACTCCGATGACCTCTGTTACACTGGCCAAAAGAAGGCTCAAGGCAGGATTTCATGGATTCGTTCTGAGAACAGTATCATAGCTGAGTACTGGATCACAAGCAATCTCACACAAAACTCTAGGTGTTCTATGGCTGGATGGCACAACTGTAAAGCTGCTTCAGCTGCAGGAATAAATTAATATCAAAAGTGAGGGCAAGATTCTCTCTCTCTCTCTCTCTCTCCCACCCTCTCTCTCCCTCTTAAGATTTAAGATTTAGTTTATTTGTATGCCGCCCTTCTCCGGGAGGGACTCAGGGTGGCGAACAACTCAAAAGGGGAAAAGGGGATACAAACGCAATACACGTAATTAAAATACACAAGAGTCATACAGCCATACAAGTCGAGAGGGGAGGGGAACTCATCAACCCCAGGCCTGCCGGCACAGCCAGGTTTTGACAGCTTTCCGGAAGGCCTGGAGAGAGGTGAGGGTCCGAATCTCCACGGGGAGTTCATTCCAAAGGGCCGGAGCTGCCACAGAGAAGGCCCTCCCCCGGGTGGTAGCCAGATGGCATTGGCTGGTAGATGGAACCCGGAGGAGGCCGACCCTGTGCGATCTAACGGGTCTATGGGAGGTAATTGGCAGCAGGCAGTCTCTCAAGTACCCAGATCCAATACCATGAAGGGCTTTATAAGTTACGACTAGCACTTTGAAGCGTATCCAGAGACCGATCGGTACCAGTGCAGCTCGCGGAGGATAGGTGTAATGTGGGTGTACCGAGGTGCACCCACAATCGCTCGCACGGTTCTTCCCCCTCCCTCCTTCCCTCTCTCCTTAACTCACTTTTGTGTAATTTGACATGTGCCCCCCTCCCGTTTCCCCATGCATAATATTCAGGTAAATATTTTGATTCACATTGAGTAGGACTTTTGTCCAAAATTCCTGTTGCTTTATAGATGGTTCTTTTCCATAGACCTCCATAGCTCTGTGTTGTGTATTACTACAATAACCTACTGTTCTTGAATTGCCATGTGGCCCAGCGAAAGGCCTTGAGTTCTCCTCGATTTCATTCTGTTGAGCTACTTAAGGCTACCAAAACATGCCCTAGCAAAAACCTTTGTCGTTTTCCCCTATAAACTAAACACCAATTCAGTGGGAGATGACAGATTGCTTCATATGGCATGCACACAAGCCCAGACAATAGCCGTAGCCATGACTGATTGCCTCGCTGTAACCCACTTTATGTTAAATGCATTCTTGCTGTTCAATTCCACCACTGTAATTTTGTTCTTCTGCATCGCTCAGCCCTCTGTGGACTAACCAGGTTCCTTCAGTAATGATTTCTTTTCTATTGTATTGTTTTCTGCATAATCAAGTTGGTAGGTAGGGTTTTAGGTGACACAGCCATCTGTCAAGTTCATTTGCTCCTGAAAATGCATGGTATAATGGTCTCTACAACTTCAGGCTATCTGTTATAAAGAGAGAATATCAGCTTTTACCCTGCCTCGCCTCACCTTATCATCCTCTTCAAATTTTTTGCTTTTTTTCCTGGACGGAAAACGTAAAAGTCCCTCTGTGTGTGACTGATCAAGGCTTTCTTTTGTTTAAATAGCCCGCACGTGATTGACTTATATTGCAATTTATGTAAATAATCCAATTAAGGAAAAAGAAAATAATGTTTAAGCTAATATGCTTGTCTTGGAATTAAAGAGGTTGCTGCAAAACGGCAGCATTTTTGAGTTATCATCTCTGCTTCGTTGACGTGCTCACTGCTGTTTTCTGGAAGTTTGCATAATATGCAAGGGGAAAGCAGCTTGGATGCCAAAGAGAGAAAGGGAAGATAGTGATACATCTTTCTTTGCACAAATGAAAAAGCTCATAATAATTCCTAATAAAACCTTTATCAAGTAGAGGCTGTTTATGGAACTGACAGATTTTCATGAAGGGGAAAAGAACCAGTCATGATGCTTAACTTTTCTTTTTAGCTGCATTCAATTTAGGAGAGTTTGGGACGAAGATAATCAAAAACATAGAACACCAATGGCAAAAAGACCTGATGGTCCATTGAGTCTATTCTTTAAGGGTTTTTATTTATTTATTTATTTATTTTTTATTTGTGTTTATTTGTATGCCGCCCTTTTCCCTGGGGGGACTCAGGGTGGCTCACAATCCAAAGGAAGGGGGGGGGGAAACAGACTTTTACATATAAGACAGTACATGATTAAAACGCAACATTCATACCATTCGGGCGGGTTACAATCTTAGCCCCGGGCCTGACGGGATAGCCAGATTCTAAGGGCTGTGCGGAAGGTCTGGAGGGTGGTGAGGGTACGAAGCTCCACGGGGAGATCGTTCCATTGGGTCGGGGCTACCACCGAAAAGGCTCTCCTCCGCGTGGTGGCCAGTCGACATTGGCCAGCGGATGGAACTCGGAGGAGGCCTAGACGATGAGATCTAATGGGTTGTGTGGAGGTGATCAGCAGTAGGCGGTCTCTCAAGTACCCAGATCCACTACCATGAAGGGCTTTATAGGTGGCAAGTAGCACTTTGAAGCGTATCCGGAGATCGACAGGTAGCCAGCGCAGCTCGCGGAGGATAGGTGTTACGTGGGTGAAGCGAGGTGCACCCACAATCGCTCGCGCGGCTGCATTCTGGACTAGCTGAAGTCGCCGAATACTCCTCAAGGGCAGCCCCATGTAGAGCACATTGCAGTACTCCAGCCTAGAGGTCACAAGGGCATGAGTGACTGTTGTGAGAGCCTCCCGGTTCAGGTAGGGGCGCAACTGGTGCACCAGTTTAATTTATGTATTTGTTTTTATTATTATTATTATTATTATTATTATTATTATTATTATTATTATTATTGTTATTATTATTGTTAGTACATATGTTTATCCCAAGCATGTTTACACTCAGTTACTGGGGATTGACGCACTACCACCGCTGGAAGTTGCTTCCAAGCTTTCACCATCCCCTGGTCTCCTCCTCCTGACGTCTTCAGGTGGTGTTGCGTGGAGAGGGAGTGGTGGGTTACGACTGGGACGCCCTGATACGGGCATAGCGGTGCCTGCCGGGAACACTGGGTACTGTTCCGGTATGGTTCTCCGGAAGGCCAACCCTCCCGCCTGCCATCCTTACCTGTATTTGAGCTCTTCGGGGTTTCTGCATATGGAATGTACAGCGCCTGTGCGATGCTCCACAGAGCAGCTGGAGCATCACGAAGGCATCGTGGAGAGTCGCAGATGGTAAGTATACATGCGCACACTGCATGTGTTCATGCACCGTACCAGTTGCAACAGGATCTGGAACCCACCAATGGAGTGGGCCTCCCTCTGACTCACACACTTTGTCATCCCTCACACACCGTGAGAAATCTGGCCAATGAGAGCAAGCACAGCAGCAGCAGCCTTGAGGCGGTAAGCAGAGCTGGGCATCTCCTTGGGGAAGCAGGGTGGGGCTATGGGGTCCTGGTGCCCTGGGAACTCAAGGGCCAGGCTGAATTTTGGGTTCAATTGTGGTCATAAGTTGAAGACTGCCAGTATCTTGTCAATTAGGAGCTCTCTGGGCAGTTTTTTTTCTGCTCAAATGGAAAGAGCTTGCTTTCAACTAGATCAGGAGTATCAAACTCCCATTGCCATGGTGATGTCACATGACATATCAGGACTTTTTCCCTCTTCGCTAAACCAGGAGTGGGCATGGCCAGCCTGTGACAGCCCTGAATTAGAGGCTGTTGGATTGCACCTGCTTCCACGTCAGTTAATGATTTGACATCATTGATAAGTGGGTAATCAGTGGTGGGATTCAGCCAGTTTGCACCTATTTGGGAGAACCGGTTCTAAACTTTCTAAGAGGTTCAGAGAACCGGTTGTTGGAAGAAATCTTCTTTTGTTTTTTTCCGCTTTACAAGGCTAATCCTGTAAGGAAGGCAGGAATGAAACATTCTGATGTTGTTTCTAGCCTAATCTTTATTGCCCTGCTTACAGAAACTGCCTCTCTGGTTAACCCTTATTACATTGTAACAGCTAAGGCAAAGCGCCCATCGACCTGAGTAATGTTGAGTTGGCCACGCCCACACAGTCACATGACCACTAAGCCCCACCTATCCACCTGGTCATTAGGACAGAGAAATGGTTGTTAAATTATTTGAATCCCACCACTGTGGGTAATTAATATGCCTGGTTCTCTTCCTTTTGTTTGATCTTTCATTATCAAGTAGGTTTTGCCAAATGTTAAACCAATCTTCAGTTTCACCTCTTCACAGTTTGTTGTTAAAACTGTTTGGCAATGAGAGAGTGCAGATCAATCAGATATTTCAACCAAAAGCCACGCAACTCATCGTCACCTAAGTGCTGACTAGTTCATCTTCTGTGCCCTGCTCTTCACAATTTCTGCTTTATTACAAGTTCTTTTCTTTCTTTTTTTTGGGGGGGGAGGGGATCTCAACTTTTTTTTTGTACTTTATTTTATCAATTTCATATATACATTCACAATTATATGATCTCATAACTGTTATTAATAATATGTATTTATAACATCCCATAGATCCATCTTATCTTACAACGGTCCTACTTCTTCTTCCCTCCCTCCCTCTTTCCTTCCCTCGTTTCTTCTCTCCTACTCCCCTTCCTTCCCTCCCTCCTTCCCCTTCCCTCCTTCTCTCCTTCCCTCCTTCCTTCCCTCCTTCCTTCCTTCCCTCCTTTCTTTTCTCCTTCTCTACTTCCTTTCCCCCTTCCTTTCCTCCTTCCTTCCCCCCTTCCTTCTCTCCTACATTCCTTCCTTCCTTCCCTCCTTTCTTCTCTCCTTCTCTCCTTCCCTCCCTCCTTGCTTCCCTCCCTCCTTCCCTCCTTCCTACCCCCCTTTCTTCTCTTTCTTCTCTACTTTCTTCCTTCCTCCTCTCCTTTCCCTTCTCTCCTTCCCCTTCCTCCCCTTTACCCTCCCCCTTCTTCCCATTCCTCCCCTCTTTCCTAGTCTTACATTCCCTCCCATTCTTCCTCTGCCTCTTTTCATTTTAGTTTCTTCTTTCCTCCTCCACTACCTCCTTTATCCAGGCTGCATTCTTATTGTATTTTGGGGGGATTGGCCCACAGTGTTACTTCTTTTTGGGTGTTGGCTGGTTCTTTTGCAGTCTATTGATGCATAGGTAGAAATGCTTCTGCTTTTACTGCAATTAGAGAGTCTGTTGAAGTTCTCGGCAATATCTGCTATTTGCTGCTTTATTATTTCCAGCATTTTCTTGATTTTTCTTGTCTCTAGATAGTCAAGTATTCTTTGGTGGTCTCGTCCTTCAGATTCTTTTCTTTCATCTGTTCAAATTCACTTGCATCTGATCTTAGCATGCAGTTCTTATTCTGCAGCTTGATCTTCCATTTTGGTGGTGCACAGACTGGCGTTTCATCTTCTTTGTTGATTCTGCATCCAGGTTCTTCAGTTATAAGTGCAGCTACACTGTACATCAATTGAGTTGTTTCTTGCAGTGAGCTGGTGCTTATATTTGATATTACGGTATTGATATCTTATAATACTTAGACTAGCAGGTTTGTTTGTTCGTTTTTGCTAACAATTTTCATTCCAGGCAATCTTATTCTGTTGTCTTGGTGCTGTTCTAGATGCTGTTATTCTTTGTTTAAAGTCCCTTTTGTTTTTCCAGTTGGAGGAAGAGAAGGTAGAAGAGAATTTGGGAATAAAAAAAATTCAGTAACAATGCTGACTTCTTCTACTGCTGACACATCTGGTTTCCCTCTACCGTGTGACCTATTTTGGGGAAATATTTGATTTTTTTGCTCTGGATGGATCTTTGCAGTTCTTCCAATTCTCCTTCTGTAGATACTTTATTTTGTATTATAAATTAACTTTAACTTGCTAGCCTCTATTCTGTTACTTCTGATTCTAGATGTTGTACTTCCCAAAACATTTACTACTGTTGCTAATATTCTACTTTCTAGAACATTTACTACTACTATTACTACCACTACTGTTATTATATATTAAAAAATGTGAACTCACAGCTATCAGTTCTTGGGCCTCCTTTGCTTCTTTCTACCTGTCCCTCCCTCTTTCCCTCTCTCCCATTCCCTCTCTTTGTTATTTTATTGAGGAAGTCCTTTAGGTATTGTTCAAAGGCCCCCAGTCATGATTGGTATAACAATGGAATTCTTTTTTCATAATAGCAATAGCAATAGCAGTTAGACTTATATACCGCTTCATAGGGCTTTCAGCCCTCTCTAAGCGGTTTACAGAGTCAGCATATCGCCCCCACAGTCTGGGTCCTCATTTCACCCATCTCAGATGGATGGAAGGCTGAGTCAACCTTGAGCCGGTGAGATTAGAACCACTGAACTGCAGATAACAGTCAGCTGAAGTGGCCTGCAGTACTGCACCCTAACCACTGTGCCACCTCGGCTCTTCAATAAGCAATCAGCTATGAGCTTCAAGTCCCCGTAATTCATAATGATTACCAATTATTTTCCCTCAATCCTAGCATCCCTTTCAGGCCTGAAATCAGGAGTAATCCACAGTGATTCTTCCAAGCTGATTTTTTTATTTCATACCTATAGACAAAAACCCTGCTAGACTGAGCCCTCTATGATACATTCTGTAAACTACTGGAGAGGGGCTGTCTTTGCCTCCTTTCTCCTATCACACGTAATATCTGGATTGAGTTGTCTCTTGCTCCTTTTTTTGGCCAATTCACACTCACAGTTTGTCTTAATCAAAATTGTTGCCAGTGGGCCCATTGATAGTAAAAAGAATAAAGTTATATGGAGTGTGTCACTGTAAAAAGGATCAGCTGCCCAACTAGCCTCACTATTTCTGGAAATCTGTACTCAAAGGCTACATTTTTATTGGAAAAAGTTGGACACAAAGTTCTCATGCAGTTCTAGCTATGAGCACTGAGATTTACATTTATTGTTGACTTTAGTAAATTAGTATTTAGAAAAATGGACTTGTTTTGCTTTTTTTTAGTTTTGGTGTTTTAGTTCAAGGAACTGATCATAAGAAATTTACTAAGCCTTTTGTCATTGGTGATTCATAGCTGGAGTGCTGTGACCAGTGATGGGTTTCAAATTTCTTTAGAACCTCTTCTGTAGGTGTGTTCAAACTTGATAGCTTTAAGACTTGTGGACTTCAAACTCCTAGAATTCCTCCTCCAGTCATGTTGGCTCAGGAACTCTGGCATAAAAGTGTGCAAGTCTTAAAGTTGTCAAGCTACAAGACCCTTGCACCCCTAACCCTTTAGAAGAAAAACCCCAGGGGTGTTCAAACTCGACAGCTTTAAGATTTGTGGACTTCAACTCCCAGAATTTCTCCTCTCGCTCTTCATCTTGATTATGTGCGGACAGGCGGGGGGGGGGAGCTGGAACCGGTTCTAAATGGCACTATAGATTTGTGAAACCTCTTCTATAGAAGAGGTTAGAACTGGCAGGAACCCACCCCTGGCTGTGACCCTGGATGGGTCTCAGGCCAACCTGTTTCAATTATAAAGGGAAAAAATCCTGCGAAAAAATCAGGTGGAACAACGGCTGATGACCTCTTTCTATCGGTCCACCATAGAAAGTGTCCTCATATATTGTATTACAGTATGGTATGCTGGTTTAGCAGCTGCAGACAGGAAGGCACTACAGAGAGTGATCAATTCAGCACAAGAAACCATTGGTTGCCCTCTGTCACCACATCGCCAGATCTCGCTGCTTTAGCAGAGTAAGGAAGATACTCAGAGATGATTCACACCCTGGTCAGTGTCTCTTTGCACTTCTACCATCAGGCAGAAGACATCAAAGTATGGCCAGTCGAACAAACAGGTTTAAAGATAGTTTCTATCCTTGGGCTGTGAGACGTTTAAATACAACCACAATCACTCCATGCACACGCTAGTTTTTTTCTTTCTCTTTCTTTTTTCGTTTCTGTTATAATTTTGCACCAGTGAGGTTAAAACCAATTCCGTTGTATTTAAGTACAATGACAATAAAGATTATATTTATACTTATACTTGAAAACATTATATCTCATTTTTAGAGGATGGAGTTCTTCCAGCCTCTCTGCTGATAGGCTCCACTATAACAGTAAGGTAGCTGTGTTGCCTCGACAGCTGGCTTTTTGCACAGAGGACTTCAGAAGTGGCCTGTGGTGGGATGAAAAATAATTGCTTTTGCCCAAGATATTTTCCATACTGTTATATGCTATAATAATCAGGAATGTACATGGAAAGCGCCACCTGAAGGGAGCTTTCCCCAGCAGCTGTGTTGGTAGTAATGAGACCTGTAGCTTTGAAATAAGCAGTTCATGGCCAGTAGCATTTTTCAACTTGGGCTGCAAGTAAGTCCTCAGAAGCTACTGCCTTATTCTTCCATGTTTGGGAAAGTTAGTCGTTATCAAATGTGCCCTGGTCTCTTGGGGCCAGAAGACCCAAGTTTTGCAGTTGAGGTTAGATAGCTGCTGTTTTTGATCAACGTTAACTATTTTTCCTCTGGACCTTTTGTTCAGTTAAACTATTGAGATATCTGACGGTGCTCTCTCTCTTTTGCACCTGCTCCCAGGGAGATATTGGGGACAAAATGGAGGCGCTGGTCTTTGGAGTTCAGCCTGTTGAAAAGGGAATTGCAGTTCCTCTGAACCAGAGATGGGTTCCCACCAGTTCGCACCTATTCGGTAGAACCGGTTCGTCAAATCTACCGAACCGGTTAGAAGAGGTTCCACCAGTGGACCCGGAAAGCAGGCCACACCTACAGAAGAGGTTCCAAATTTTTTTTGAAACCCACCACTGGTCCTTGGATATGATTATTCTACACTATCATGCTCATATTTATAAAACTCAGTGCCTCTGTGAAAAGTAAGGATGACTACTGCGTTTGTGGTGCAATCAGAACATTGCGTGTGTTGAAGTTGTTTTAACGCAAACCAAAGATGCCTTTTAAAAAACAAGTTTACATCATATTCTTATGCATGCCAGTGCTGTGTGTGAGGTAATTTAAGGTGGTTCTGACAAGTGTCGTCGGCATCTTCATATCCGGTCACATGGGTGGCAAGCCACGCCCATCCGGTCACATGGATGGCAAGCCACTCCCACAAAGGAGGCCACACCCACAGAGTAGGTTCGAACAATTTTTGAAACTCACCACTGCTCTGAACCATCCCACATATAGGTTAGTGAGGATCCTGGAGGTCTGGATGACAGAGACATGTTGGCAGTTCAAGCAAATGTGACAATTAAGGCCTTACCTGAGAAGAAAAATCAGGCTTGACCATAGCCATTCATCTCCTTGATACAAGTTGAATTATTGCAATGCACCCTATGTGGGGTTACTCTGGGTTTGGAAACTTCACAGATATTTGGACAGATCACCTGCTTAAGCTGAACTGGCAACCTGTTTACTCCGAGACTCAATTTAAAATGGAAGCCTGGCCTGCTAATGCTAAAAAATAATCTGACCCTCTCTTCAAAACCCAGAGGCCCTCCTGCTATCTGAAATCCATCTGTAGGGATCTGCCAGGAAGCTTTTTCTGAGAGCAGGACTTGAGGAGTTGAATTATTATGACTACACTTGCTTACCTTTCTTTCTGCCTATTCATCCCTCACTTATAAAACACCTAAAATTTAAAAGGTAAAACAGACTTAAGGCATGACGCAGAAGGAGAAAAAAGAAAGAAAGAGGGAAGGGAAATGAAAGCCAGCTCAGGACTGGTCTGTGTGCTCTCTGAGAAGAGAGAAGAAAGCTTTTTTGCAATTATTCCCCTTCTTGTCAATAAAAGCAGTGAAAATGGTCCTCTGCTTGTCATAGCCACTTTCTGAGAGGTCTCTTAGCTCATAGTCCCCTGACAAATAGCAATGAGAGCTCCTAACTGCTAAGGATGGAATAAAGGCCCCCCCAGTTGCAGCTATCATGGAGTGTAGCCACTCCAAATGTGTAGGATAGAAAGAACAGCTATCAGTACTGTAAGAAATAAATATGAGCATAGGAAAAAGCTGTAATTGAATAGGGCAATCCTAATCCACCCTTAACGATGCTCCTTGAGAAGAATCCTCTGTGTCTCATATTGTGATATTATCACTAATGAAGAGGTACTGTGAAAATCCGATTTAAAACACCTGTCGGGAGCTGTGAATATTGTCGAATGCAGCTTGTGGGGGCCATATTTTAGGTATGCCTAAAGATCAGCATCGAAAAATTGCACTATATTAGATACTTCTTAGAGGAAAGGGGAAATGAGACCAGCCTCAGAAAACCTGGTGCACTACTGCAACGTGCTCTACATGGGGCAGCCCTTGAAGAGCATTCGGAGATTTCAGCTTGTCCAGAATGCAGCCGCGCGAGCGATCGTGGGTGCACCTCGGTTCACCCACGTAACACCTATCCTCCGCGAGCTGCACTGGCTGCCTATCGTCTTCGGATACGCTTCAAGGTGCTAGTCGTCACTTATAAAGCCCTTCATGGTATTGGACCTGGGTACTTGAGAGACCGCCTGCTGCCAATTACCTCCAATAGACCGATCAGATCCCACAGATTAGGCCTCCTCCGAATTCCATCCGCCGGCCAATGCCGACTGGCGACTTCCCGGAGGAGAGCCTTCTCTGTGGCTGCTCCGACCCTCTGGAACGAACTCCCCGTGGAGATTCGAACCCTCACCACCCTCCAGGCCTTCCGCAAAGCCCTTAAAACCTGGGTGTTCCAACAGGCCTGGGGCTAAAGAGCTTTTGCCCCCCTTCTCGAATGGTATGGTTGTTGTGTGTTTTTAAATTTTGTATTGTTATGTCTCGTCTTTTTTATTCCCCTGTCTGTACCTCCTTCCCTGATTGAATTGTGAGCCGCCCTGTGTCCCCTTCGGGGAAAAGGGCGGCATATAAATGTAATAAATCAAATCAATCAATCAATCAAATACCTATAATCTTAAAATGATTAATGTTTCCCAATGCTGATGATGGTGCGAATGACCAAAACCCCTTGGAAAGCATTTGCACTTTAAAAAAGGATGGAATTATAATTCATTCAGAAATTTGAAATCCTCTAGAAACTTATCTTATAGTCTGATCTTACTTTATTCTAGTCCTTGGTTGTCTCTGATATTCTTAAGAGGAAAAAAGAAGAACATTTTAACTCTCTTTCTTGACAAAAAACAAAAAGACTCTTTGGGAAAATTAAGATACTTCAGCCCCCACCCGCACTCCCAAATCTGAATATGTCTGACCTCCACTGCATTGTTGAAACTTACGTTACCAGGTCCTGAATGAATACGGGGGTCTCAAATATTAATTTCCTTCCTTAGGAGGAAGATAGCAGAACCCCTATACAGTCCGTGTTGTCCAACAGATTTATTTCTCTCACAAACATTTCCTGCAAATTTGCTGAAAGCTGTTTCCCACCTCTGCAGGACTGGTAATCTCCCACCTGTCGAGCATTAATATGGTGTACAGAATGGCAGATTTATGAGTTGTACCAAAGACAAGCATGAAACAATATATTTTCCCTTTGCTTGATAGGGGCTCGGCATGAGACAAACTAATACATTATTGCAGCTGAGTGCTCCTGTTAGCTGTTTTCCTTTCCAGAATTAAAACAAAGGGAAAAGGGAAAAGGAGATAAAACAAAACAGCAACAACACAATCTACCCTGAATTGTATGCGCTCAGCCTAGTTACTGAAGCTTTAAAGTTTATTAAAGTTTATCGACCATGTGTATACATTTCTGGATTTAGGCTCAATTGCTTCTCTCCAAGCTGGAACATTGAATTAAGATGCAGAGCCTCGCTGTGGCTCTCATGGACTCCAACTGAGCTACAGGTAGCAGAAGTCTCCTTCAATTAGACATAATCATCACTCACAGTCAATAATTGTGCTAAAGGCTGCTTTCAAATCTGCGAGGGATTCGCATTTAATGTACTGATTCAGCTTGTCTGAGCCAAATTCACTGTGTACTGAAACCAAAGCAATTTAGATCTTGCCTACGGCCCTTCTGGCAGTTCATCTAGTACTCAACACTGTTAGGACTGTGAGATACAATTTAATCGGAGACATCTGTGCGCAGAGAGGACCTTTTTCCTGTGGCAGAGAAAAGACTAAGTAATGGATAAACTGTAGGATTTTATATGATGAATCAGGCTTCTGAAAATATAATATTTAACATATAGCAGAAAGATGATGGGTGTAGTTAATTACAGAAGGAGAGAGGGGGGGAGAGGGAAAGAGGGAGAGAGGGAGGGGGAGAGAGAAAGAAAGTGAGTGAGAGAGAATGAAAGAGAGAAAGAAAGAAAGAAAGAAAGAGAGAGAGAGAGAATGAAAGAAAGAAAAAAAGAGAGAGAGAAGGAGAGAGAGGGAGAGGGGGAGAGGGGAAGAGAGAGAGGGAGAGAGGGAGGGAGAGAGAAAGAAAGAGAGACCGAAAGAGAGAAAGAAAGAGAGAGAGAGAAGGAGAGAGAGGGGGGGAGGGGGAGAGGGGAAGAGGGAGAGGGAGAGAGGGAGGGAGAGAGAGAGAAAGAAAAAGAGAGAGAATGAAAGAAAGAAAGAAAGAAAGAAAGAAAGAAAGAAAGAAAGAGAGAGAGAGAAGGAGAGAGAGGGGGGAGAGGGGGAGAGGGGAAGAGAGAGAGGGAGAGTGGGAGGGAGAGAGAAAGAAAGAGAGAGAGAGAATGAAAGAGAGAAAGAAAGAGAGAGAGAATGAAAGAGAAAAAGAAAGAAAGAGAGAGAGAGAAGGAAAGAGAGAGGGAGAGAGGGAGAGGGGAAGAGGGAGAGGGAGGGAGAGAGAGAGAAAAAGAGAAAGAAAGAGAGAGAAAGAGAGAGAGAGAATGAAAGAAAGAAAGAGAGAAAGAGAGAGAGAGAGAGACTCACATGATAATGTGTGTCATGTTATACCAGAAATACACATCAGGGCAAGTCTTTCAAACTTTAAAGTATAAAATAATTGAGAATTTGGATTCCTTGATTATCTATTTAACAGTATCATAATATTGTCAGCCATATCAAAGTTAATGCAGAAACGCTTCACACTGCACATTTCTAAAACAGATCATAATTGTCTGCAGATATGTATGTGTTTTAGAAGGGGCTTTGAAGGTTTCCACTGATGTGCCAACTTTAAATTAGCTAAATTAACTTACATGACACCCTATGGGTTAGTTTGCAATTCTCATACCAAGAAAGAAAATAAGCTCATCTGTTTATCTTAATGCTTTAAGGAACTCTTGATTAAATATCAAATATATTATGATGTATAACATAGATCAGAATATTTGCATGGTACAATATCAGAAGGTAAGAAAGGAATGTGAACGCCTGATGGGTTATGTTAAAGTATAAATCAAACACACTGCAAATAAATATATACAATATTTTTGAAGGAGCAAGTATAGATTTTCTATAGTTGTTTAAAATAGGGACCTCAACCCCCCCAGGCCATAGACCAGCACCGATCTGCAGTAAGCCAGAAACTGGGACGTGCAAATGAAGAAAGCTTTATGTGTGCATGCGCAGGATGCAGACAGCACACATGAAACCATGAAACCCTTCTGGTCTGAGGAAAAACCTCTGTCCATGGAACTGGTCCCTCACACTCAAACGTTTGTGGGCTGCTGATTTAAATAATGAACACTTATCGCAAAATGAGGTAGAATGGAATTGTACCTGAGCACATGGAAATACTGACTTTCAATGGTCTGCACATAGCCACAAGCCAGTTATGCACTCTTTTGTACAAGCTCCCTGAGATCAGTTCAGTTGTCACTCTGAAAATAGCAATAGCAATAGCAATTAGACATATACCGCTTCATAGGGCTTTCAGCCCTCTCTAAGCGGTTTACAGAGTCAACATATTGGCCCCACAGTCTGGGCCCTCATTTCACCCACCTCGGAAGGATGGAAGGCTGAGTCAACCCTGAGCCGGTGAGATTTGAACAGCCGAACTGCAGAACTGCAGTCAGCTGAAGTAGCCTGCAGTGCTGCATTTAACCACTGCGCCACCTCGGCGCAAAGTCCTACACTCAGAAAATTCTAAGGATCTAATGCCCTGGAAATGTCATCTTGAGAGTTTATTGAAAGCCAATGTAGATTAGATCATCAAATGGTTAGATTGCCCACCTGTGCTTTGGGCCGGAACTGGTAGCAAATAATACTGATATTTATTTGTTGCATTTAATGTCCATTTCTAATTCATGATCTAAAGGAAGCTTCCACAATCCGCCATGCGCTTATATTTCCCCACCACCCCCAAACAGTTGCTATCTTTTCATTTATTCAACATGGTCACTGTCTAAAATATAGAAAGGTGTTCTGACCCCCCTTCTTCGCTTGTTCACAGATGACAGTCAGACAGGCTTAAAAGGAAATAACTTTATCAGACCTGGCTCACGCTGGCTGCAAGCCCAAAATAAACATAAATAATGTCTCTGGCAAAAAGGTTACGCAGCAGAATGCAAAAACAAAGAGCTATTACAGCAACACCAGGTTTACAGAAAGAAAGCAAATCACTTCTCCAAGTGCCTCTCACAAACAAACCACGACCGATGAACAACGAACCATGAACGAATGAATGAACGTTGACTTCTGCCACCAGGGCGTGGCACCATCAGTCCTTTTATCTCCAGAAGACGACACTAACGAGCCCCAGCTGCATTGTTATTCCTGCATCCCGACTCAACTCACAGCAAACTTCTGCTGAGTCACAACAGAAAGGGGTAGAGAGAAAAAAAGGGAAAGGGTTTGTGGTTGTTACTTTTGTTTCAAAGTCAATTAAAAAAAGACAAAAAGTTAGTATTGTGTCAAGTCAGTATAATGAAACGTGGCTTAGGGATTCCACTGTATTTGAATGTACATCATTGGTCATTATAAGGGACTTTTTTTGAATTTCCTTTCCAAGATAGTAGTAGGCAGAGCAACACAGCAGACCAGGATAAGCAACAATAATTCTGAGAATAAGCTGGGCTGAGAAGGAATGACTGGATCGAAGAGACCAATGCCCTGCCATGACTGGGAATTGATTAGAACCTGGACCTTCTCATCCTTCTCATCCCAGAGCCGAGGTGGCGCAGTGGTTAAATGCAGCACTGCAGGCTACTTCAGCTGACTGCAGTTCTGCAGTTCGGCGGTTCAAATCTCACCGGCTCAGGGTTGACTCAGCCTTCCATCCTTCTGAGGTGGGTAAAATGAGGACCCGGATTGTTGTTGGGGGCAATATGCTGACTCTGTAAACCGCTTAGAGAGGGCTGAAAGCCCTATGAAGTGGCATATAAGTCTAACTGCTATCGCTATTGCTATCCTTAAGCTGATATCTTAACCAGTATGTTGCACCATCTTTAATCTTCCACTTTCCAACCTCTATAAGCAAACTTGCATTACGGCTGCACAAAAACATTGGAAAGAGATGCTTCACAAAGCATGCTAGTGTGAGCAAAGCACCCCTCTTTTCTTCTCTCACAATCCCAGCAGAAATTTGTGCAGGTGTACACTCGTACAGAAAACCAGGAACAGCTGTTGAAGCAACCAAACAAAGCTTACAAAACCTTAAAGAATTTGGCTGCTTTATCACTTTGAATAAAGATGCTTTGTCAGTGGTAACATGCTTCGCAAAGGATCTCTTTCCATTGCTTTGCACTGCCCTAGTCTGCAGAGGCCTTCATCCATTTCCAACCAGTTCAGAGCACGGCTAGAGCCTCAAACAGCTCACAATTGTGATAATCACATCTCTACCTCTGCATCTCTGGTGAAAGGTGGCCCCCATTGATTACTCCAGGCCAGCTTCATTAAATGTTTCGTTTATCTACAACCACCAATTCAGTTTTCTCTGTCCCTGTTCAGCCAGGATAAAAGGTAGGGAAACCAGTGCTTCTGCTGGACTTGAATAGTCCTCAAACCACACACAGAAATAGATAATGGGATATCGAGAGTTAAGACAAAGAGAAACCTACATTGGGGCTGAGAATCATAGGTGGATTCCTGCTTTTAGACAGAGCGAAAGTAAAATTGGGATAGAGACTATTATCATTCTGTTGCAGCAGATTGAGGTTTGTAATCTACTTACGAAAGACCAGGACTTGAGACCATGAAGGTGAGAGAAACAGGTTTATTTGATGCATCGAGTTCAGCGTGTTCACACACCAAAATCTGAACTGCCTGGGCTCTGCCCAGGATGCTACTTTTATGCCGAGTTCCACACTGTGCATTCTCAAGACATTTCCATACACGAGACAAACATGACATTTGAAAAAGGAGAAGTTCATTTGGAATGTTACAGCGAAGTACATAGGAGAAATACAAAAAAGAGAAGTTCCTATAATGTCTTAAGCTGTCAGCAGCTTTTACCACTGTTCTATCTCTCACCCACGTCTGGCTTCCTGTGCCCCTCCTTTACAGGGTCTTGCCACACTGTTCAGCCCTATTTTTAATACTTATGAGGAAGTTGGAGAGAAAGTTCACTCCAGCTAAAAGTCAACTTTGGAACTCCAGGGCACTAGAATGAAAAGCCAAGCTAATATGAATTTATAAGGTCCATTCTATTAAGACCACCTAACCTGGCCAGCCACTGGTGGCTTTACCTGTGCACCCCCTCCTGCATCAATTCGAGCTTAGGTATGACAGATCCATAGGGTTTTATAGATTTTATACATGAATTAATATATAGATGAAATAAAGATGTGACATAGAGATATTATCTTAAGATTATTACATATGCTCCAGGTTGGGCTTATCCCTACCAGGAGTGCCATAAAGGGCATTTCTGATTTAAGCTGATTCGCATTTCTGCGGCGATCTCAGTTTTAGGAGCCAAGGTGGCGCAGTGGTTAAATGCAGCACTGCAGGCTACTGCTAGATCAGCAGTTCAGCGGTTCAAATCTCACCGGCTCAGGGTTGACTCAGCCTTCCATCCTTCCGAGGTGGGTAAAATGAGGACCCAGATTGTTGGCGGCAATATGCTGACTCTCTGTAAACCACTTAGAGAGGGCTGAAAGCCCTATGAAGTGGTATATAAGTCTACTGCTATTGCTATTGCTATTTTACCAGTATCAGAAATACTGTGACATGTAAAAAAGACATAATGCAAGTTAAAATGTCTAATCCTCTCTCCTCAAAATTTTCTCATGTCTTTGGGCTTTAAACTTGCAAACAATTATGCATCCATTCACTTTTTTTTGGGGGGGGGGCAAAAAAAAGATTTTAGATATTTCATTGCAAACTTTGTAATTAACTTTGTTCCTTTTTAATTTGATTTCTCTTAGGTCAACCCAGCAGCCACCGAGGCAGATCCAAAGTTGGAACGGCCATAATATGAGCTGTGGGTGAACAAGAGAAGGTGTTGTCAGACAAATAGGTCACAAATCTTGTCTTGAAATCATTATGCTTTCTACACAGGAAAGTGGCAAGTTCAGCGATAATTAGCCATGTCTTTATGGTGCATTTAATTTCCATGATGCCACGATAGCTGCAACAGTATATTCACAAAGGCAATGGAGTTGAAAGCTGGTAACCTTATAGGTGAACTTTAATTGGAGAACCCTTAAATTAGGACTCTAATAGATAATAAGATCATTATTGTTTAGGTCAGCTTCTGCTAATTTGTGTTTGTGTATTGCATGTATTTGCTGTATTATACCTGCTTGCCACACATGTACAACTGCAATATGTGCTAATTTGCAATGGATGTTTGACATATCTTTTTTAAAAGCAAAGAGAATTCCATGCAAGTTGCCATTTTCTTATTTACATGATTCATTTAAGTCAGTTTTTAAACCAATGTCCTCGGAAGGTATCAATAGCAAACCTAGGAATGCATATCACAGTTATAACTATTGGAATGTAGAGGCAGTGGGCTGAGTCATAAGGCTTTAATGGAGCCATTCTGAAATGCTGTAGCCAGGTGACATGAAAGATAATCATTTCCATGCCTAAAAGCTGGGAAGGTTGGCTATGATTGGATGGAAACAGAATGCATGAGACTTTGGAAGCTAGACCCAGTTTTAGTTTGATCCAGCAAAGCATTATGCATTCATGTAAATGACACTTTATTTCTTTCATAAGCATAAAAGCATAACTAAGTGTCTTCAAAGAGCTCACCTTCACTTTCTGCTTTCCTTAGGGCAAAATATCATATTTCTAAGACCAGAGAATGTATTTCTCAGTGTACTTCTCATCTTTAGCAATGTCATTCTTTAATCTTCTTATTCTCCTACCAGAGGTGGGTTCCTACCAGTTTGCACCTATTCAATAGAACCGGTTCATCAAATCTACCGAACCGGTTAGAAGAGGTTCCACCAGTGGACCCGGAAAGCAGGCCACCCCTACAGAAGAGGTTCCAAACTTTTTTGAAACCCACCACTGGTCCTTGGATATGATTATTCTACACTATCATGCTCATATTTATAAAGCCTCTGTGAAAGGTAAGGATGACTACTGCGCTTGTGGTGCAATCAGAACATTGCGTGTGTTGAAGTTGTTTTAACGCAAAACAAAGATGCCTCTTAAAAAACAAGTTTACATCATATTCTTATGCTTGCCAGTGCTGTGTGTGAGGTAATTTAAGGTGATTCTGACAAGTGTCGTCGACATCTTCATATCCGGTCACATGGGCAGCAAGCCACTCCCATCCGGTCACATGGGCAGCAAGCCACTCCCACAAAGGAGGCCACACCCACAGAGTAGGTTCGAACAATTTTTGAAACCCACCACTGTCTCCTACTAATATGTGACCCACACACAATTTAGCTATGTTATATAAATTATACCACTCACAACAATTGCTTTTGATTGTTTCTGCCATTTTGAAGAAGGCAGGGGCAATTCTTCTGAATCAGGGAGAAGTTCTGTAATTGTCTACTTAGATTGTTAATAGTCATGCACAAGATGTAGGATGTCAGCTGATTTTATGCTGGTTTTGTTCCAAACGAATTCCACTGAATTTCCATTGTCAGTTGGAATAAACTGTGTAACTAGTGCTTCACCAAGTCTTTTGTAAAAGTCCCAAATCATTTTTCTTTGTAAATTGTAAGTAAATGTTAAAACTGTGTTGATTCTTCTGTCTTACATTTACATTGCCTTTGCACAAGTCAGAGTGGATAATAAAATCAACTACTCATTGAAATAATATTTTAAAAACCCAATATAATAAAAACAGAAATGGCGGAACAAACAAAAGAGCAGCTTTGAATATATATATATATTTTTAGTCAAAGAACAGATCCCTTTCTAAACCAGAAAACGGTGCAATAGTATAAGAGAGAGACTTCATATAGTCCTAAGAGATTATGCTGATCTCCTTGAAATTCTATTGCTCTACTCAAGTTCAATTGGGAGAAAATCCTTGAAAATCGCTCTAGGCAAAATCTGATGGTAGCTTAAGAATAAATGCAGAGGTTCCACAGAACTTGAACTGAAGTTCCTTCTAATAACAGTTGTAGATAGATCTATTTCACATGTTTAGGAGTCATGGGAAACAAAATGACCAAACTTATGATTCTGGTTTCTTATGTACATTCAGTCTTGCCAGACATGATCCGCTCCCTCATTTCAAAGGGTTGCCTGGATTTTTAGTTCTGATAAAACCAGAGGTGGGTTCCTACCAGTTCGCACCTATTCGGTAGAACCGGTTCGTCAAATCTACCGAACCGGTTAGAAGAGGTTCCACCAGTGGACCCGGAAAGCAGGCCACACCTACAGAAGAGCTTCCAAAATCTTTTGAAACCCACCACTGGTCCTTGGATATGATTATTCTACACTATCATGCTCCTATTTATAAAACTCAGTGCCTCTGTGAAAGGTAAGGATGACTACTGCGTTTGTGGTGCAATCAGAACATTGCGTGTGTTGAAGTTGTCTTAACGCAAACCAAAGATGCCTTTTAAAAAACAAGTTTACATCCTATTCTTATGCATGCCAGTGCTGTGTGTGAGGTAATTTAAGGTGGTTCTGACAAGTGTCGTCGGCATCTTCATATCCAGTCACATAGGCAGCAAGCCACTCCCATCCGGTCACATGGGTGGCAAGCCACTCCCACAAAGGAGGCCACACCCACAGAGTAGGTTCGAACAATTTTTGAAACCCACCACTGGATAAAACCCACCTCCACACAACACAATCAATGTAGATATTTATTTCATGTGACTCTGAAATGTGTTCTTGTGCCAGCCTAGTTTTTTATTCTGTCTTTCATAGGAAAGGATTGTGTGGGTAGACAGTGTCCTTTGCCAAAAGCATACACCGGATAGTTGGAAAAGGGCACCTAAGGTTAAATACAGATAAGCACAGTAATATAGTTCAGCATGCTGAAGTTTGAAATTGTCAGCAAGTATAACTAATCTTCAGTAAAGTCATCTCCCAGGCACAGCGAAACGCAACATTACTTTCCACTATAAACTACATTGAAAAGTAGCTATTAGGTATAAATACTTTCACTTACTGAATTGTTGATGCTTGCCCTTCGTAAATCACAACATTGCTAAATCTTTCCTAAGGTGAACAGTATAAAAAGGGGTTTATGTTTCAGCAATTTGCTGATGACACATTTCTTAACCACTGGTTACAGTCTTTAAACATTCAGCTCATGTATTCAGTTCTACCCTTCCAGTTCGTGCCATCGTATGAATTTGGTAGATCAAATTGCCTATCTGGCCATTACAAATCTATCACATTTCCTTTGCATTCATATATGGTAGAGGGAAAAATGAAGATACAAATAATTGCAAATGAATATATATATATAGCATAGATCTATTTCAATCTATTTAGCTTTCATCTGCTAGCCATACCCTTACTGGGATTTGAACCTGTGCTGTATTACATATTAGGCAGTTGTGTTAGCCACTAAGCCACAGGCTCTCCTCCTTTATCAGCTAAGTCAGGGAAATAGGTATGTATTATGTCACAACCCCTGGTATCCCCAAATATGGGAGGAAGCATACTGCTTCCTTTCTCTGTCTATCGGCTCATCACAAGAGACCATCCAGACAGAAAGCATTATTTTTACTGTTGTCTTTGTTACCTTTGTGTTGTATTTGTGCTGATAAATAAAGAAAGGGAGACTAGTATAGATCTATTTCAAGCTATTTAGCTCTAATCAGCTAGCCATACCCTTACTGGGATTTGAACCTGTGCTGTATTACATATTAGGCAGTTGTGTTAGGCACTAAGCCACAGGCTCTCCTCCTTTATCAGCTAAGCCAGGGAAATAAGTATGTATTATGTCACAACCCCTGGTATGCCTATACACACACACACACACACACACACACACACACACACACACACACACACACACACACACACACACACACACACACACACACACACACATATATATATATATATATATATATATATATATATATATATATATATATATATAGTGTCACAACCCCTGGTAAGCCCCAATTATGGGAGGAAGCTAACTGCTTCCATCATCTGTCAATCGGCTCGTCACAAGAGTCCATCACGACAGAAACCCAATATTTTTACTGTTGCCTTTGTTAACCAGCTAACCAACACCTTAGATAAATTTGAACACAAACCCAAACTCTGGCTTACATATGTTGATGACACTTTCGTGATTTGGCCACATGGGAAAGAAAAACTGGACAACTTCCTCACACATCTCAACAGCCTACACCCCAAAATACAATTCACCATGGAAATAGAAGCAAACAACCAACTTCCCTTTCTGCATGTCCTAATCTACAAAAAACCCAATGGCTCCCTAGGACACACCATCTACCGGGGGAAAAAAACACACCAACCGCTACTTAAACAAACAATCTCATCACCACCCTGCACAGAAAATAATCCAACAGTTTTCTTTAACTCTGGCATAGATTTTATTCAGTGTTCACATTATACATCTAAATGTTTCTTAGCGGATAGATATAACATAGTTGCTGCCAAAAAAAATGTCCAAATTATAAAGTATAAATGTGGGAAGTGTTTGTGGAGAACAGCAATTGTAAGAGCTAATCAAAAGGGCCTTAATTATCTTTTGTTTATGATGATGATTCATACCCTAAGTTCTCCATCTGATATTGCATTATCTATATTACATCTGCATTATGATTAAGCAACTTTGTTGGCATCAGTAATTGTCAAATTCTGGAAGTGATTCATTGTGCTAGATGGTAGAGTAATGCAGCTGAAATTTTCCAATGAACATATGACTGTTATTAATATAAAAAGATGCAATAAGTATAAATTAAGAGCTGCATTTAGCATATCAGTCACAATTAGAATCCTTTTTTTTTATTTTTGTGGAAATTAGGTTGTGCAAATTAGGTGATGCAATGTTACAAATTATTTTAACATACTCTGCCACCCTGCCTGGCAGGCACGGCCTCTTAAAAGAGAGCTAGGAATTAGTGTTACATGTCAAGAAGATAACTAGACACACACTCATGTCTATTATAATTCCTGGCCCAGACAACTAGTAACTTTGCAGATTTAAAGTGTAAGTGAAACTAAAGGGGATTTATATAGGACCAACCCTTATCTAGACCTATGTTCTTTTTTCTACAATGGCCAACTAAATGTCTATGGAAACCAAAAATTAAAATATAAGAATTGCTCTTGATTAGGAGAGTGAATAGCTAAATTACAGGAGTACTATATGGTTACTGTATAGAAGACTGAAGTTCAAAAACTGCCACTTCTTATTTAGTTATGGCCAAGTTTTTAGTCCAAGGTTCACACTTATCCTCTGAAGATCACTGCCAAAAAAAAAATGGTAAGGGACCAAGCTCTGAGCTCCTGAGCTCTGTTTTTGCTGGCAGAATGCTTGGGCTGCCACAGGTGCCCTCAACATGAGTGACATTGAGCTGGCCATGCCCACCCTGGCAGATGTGGGTTCCTACTAGTTTGCACCAGTTCGGTAGAACCGGTTCGTCAAATCTACCGAACCGGTTAGAAGAGGTTCCACCAGTGAACCCGGAAAGCAGGCCACTCCTACAGAAGAGGTTCCAAAAAATTTTGAAACCCACCACTGACACACACGCACACACACAGATTCACACAGAGAGAGAAAGAGAAAGGGAAAGAAAGGAAGAAATAAATAAATAAAAAAAGAAAAAAGAAAGAAAAAGTGAGAGAGATGAAAGAAAACACAGAAAAAGGGACAGAGAGACAAAAGGAAGGGGAGAGAGAGAGAGAGAGAAAGAGAGAGAGAAAGAGAGAGAGAGAGAAAGAAAGGAAGGAAAGAAAGAAAGAAAGAAAGAAAGAAAGAAAGAAAGAAAGAAAGAAAGAAAGAAAGAAAGAAAGAAAGAAAGAAAGAAAGAAACACATGGCCGGCAAGCCACTCCCACCAGGCCACATGACCGGCAAGCCACTCCCACAAAGGAGGCCACACCCACAGAGTAGGTTCAAAAAAAATTGAAACCCACCACTGCACCCTGGCCACACTCACGCCGACCACCTGAGGTCAAACACAACCTCGATGTGGCCCTCAATGAAATCGAGTTTGACACCCCTGATCTAGATGATCAAATGGTTTGGTCAGTAATGAAAAAGCTATGGTAATATACAGTAGAACTGCAGTTAAGAGAAGAAAAATGCATGTTAATAATCAGATACAGACAATTCTTAAAAATCACTTTATGACAGTATCAGGTTTTTAGCCGTACTGAAGGATTTCATATTATATGAGAGCCGAGGTGGCGCAGTGGTTAGAGTGCAGTACTGCAGGCCACTTCAGCTGACTGCTATCTGCAGCTCAGCGGTTCAAATCTCACCGGCTCAGGGTTGACTCAGCCTTCCATCCTTCCAAGGTGGGTGAAATGAGGACCCAGACTGTGGGGGCAATATGCTGACTCTGTAAACCGCTTAGAGAGGGCTGAAAGCCCTATGAAGCGGTATATAAGACGAACTGCTATTGCTATTGCTATTGCTATAAAAAACATTCTGTTAATTTCATAATATTATCTAAACCTATAGTTTATTTAATTTAGTATCTTATTTCACATGGAATTTAAGAAGATGGAGATGATGTTTCCAGGCACAAACTGGAGCGTTAAGATTACTTGTGAGGGCCTTGTTCAGGTATCAGTAAATATTATCTAAGATTAAATGTCTGGTTTGATGCTTCAGTTAATCATTGCTTGTGAAAAAAATATTTTATTCTTATTGAAATGGTGATTAATGCTATCAATCATTAAACCTGTTACGATCTCTACGGTATGAAATAAAAAAAATGAACACGAGTTTTGAAAATTAAACCCTGTTATCAAATCATTTCATTTGGATGACAAATTCCAGATAGCTAGCCTTTTGCCACTTCATGCTTTTCAGTAACCCAACAATAGCAACCTGAGAAAGACTTGGACATTAAAAGATGAGCATTGGAACACACCGGGCAATAGTTTGGAGATCCATGCATTGTAGCCTTATTCACTTCGGTAGCTTCATCATATAATTCAAACCCATGTCAAGTACATGTAGGTGAGTTTCCAGTGAATGTATGGGTGGTGGGAAAATAGAAACAGTCTTCTAATAGGTTTTCAGCTTTTCTTATTTGATAGGCTTTAATAGCTGATGTGCCTCAGTATGTTGTTTTGAAAGGATACAAAATAGTAGGTGGCAAAAACAAGGATTTTTAAAGGAAATGTAAATTCAGATTTTGCCAATGTTGGAATTGTCCACTGCTGTAAATTTGCAAATTAATGATGTCACTGATTTTGACGCAAAAATCTATAATTACATCAAATCGACTTAATTTTATACAGTGGAAAATTATGACTATTAAGTCAAGTCCTTTACAATGCTATGGCCAGCTTCTCAAGATGAAGATAAGATTGATGATTTTTGTTCAAAATAAACTAAAATAGAAATAGAATATGTTGCATATGAAGTCGGCTCACTGTAGAGTTTGGTGAATTCTGGTATGCAAAATTATCCTGTACAGTTTCCACATTGACACCAAGACAAGCATATAATATCAATTTAATTGGCAGCAGAAGAGATTTCCCTTGTTATTGCAACCACTTCTTTGAAAAAAAAATGTTCTAGATCTATCTCATTAGATATACTGTAGCTCATAGGAGGGAAGAGAAGGAGAAAGCTTTCCTTATAACATAGAATATACAGTATGACGTCTCCAATAGGAACTTGCATCATGGTTACTATTGTATCTTAGCTACAAAGATCAGATAGGAGATTCACCACAGTATTATAAAAATGGAAAGGGGAAAAAAGGAAGATACCAGAAAAATCTACTATGATTTTACTACCACATTCATTTTTAGTCAACTTTAGTCAGTAATGAGAATCAAAATGTGAAATTCTCATGCAAATATATTACTTTTTATCATTATGGAGGTATCACTCAGATTCCTCTGAATAAAGAAATATATGTTGGAGTATGAAAATTTATCTTGAGAATCCACAAAGAGAAATTAAGAAACAACACACACACACACACACACACACACACAAACACACTTCAGCTGCTTTTTCAAAATAGGCATTTGCATTGTCTATTGGTGGCGGGGAAAGGACTATTCAGCTAGTGCATTTTTCTCTCACTTCCTAGATGATTAGCTTTTTTGTCTAGTTAATATTTCCTAAGTGAGAAGAGAAACGTGGCGGTCTTTTCAGTTATACATTTCCATTCATTTAGAGACTAACAGATCGACAAGGAAATGCTTTTTTCCTTACTCTGGAGTTCTTCAGTTTGTCATGTGGCTGCTTTCTGTTTTTTTCTGCATCCCATTGTCAGCAAGGTTGGAAAAAAAAACTTTTCCCAACCCTTCTAAGACATTAAAGATAGTGGGAGTCAGAGTGCTTTCCTATTAGAAGGCAAAGGTCAGACCCAGTGTTAAAAGGGCAGTTGAGGGTCAGCATAATACAGTAAGAATTGGTGGGAGGGTGGGGGAGAATGGGAGTCCTTAGGTTAACATATTGTCCTGAAGTTAAGAGCTCTGCTAAAGGCCTGATCCATCTTCATCCTTGTAATGAGGCTATTCTTACTTTCAAAGAAAGTGTTGCTACGAAACACATTGGCAAATTTGAGGCCTGCTTCTTTAAGGTCTGGGCCTATTGTTCTGGGTGGTGTAATTGGTGATCAAAAAAAGCCATAAAATAGCCCAGCTATTAAAGTAGCCTGAATTGAAGCTGAAAGGAGGGTATTTTTCTAGCGGTAGATTCTCTGTAGAGCCAACTTTTCACCCTCACGTGAACCAGAGTTTATGGAAAGATTTGATGACATAGCTCTTGTTTAACCTCTAGGAGAACTGGAATAGGAGGCGGGGGGGGCTCTTTGGAGAGATGGGGAGAAGGGGATGGGGAATCAAAATGAAATAGAATTAATGAGCCTTCACATATTGTCCTGTTTCTTTTGTTGTGAAAAAGCCAGTAGAAAATGAACTAGAAAGGCAAAGGATAGAACAGAGCCCTCATTAATATCAGGTTATAAATTCTACAAAACATTAACTTCATTACATAGCAATTACTATCAGTAATTGGCAGAACGGAAGATTCTACTTTCTCATCAATTGCTCATTGGATGGGACTCAGCATTTTCTCCTTTGCTGGCAAAAGGTCATGCCACCATGGAAGAGAATACCTTCAATGTGAAAAGAGAAGATAGCAGTTGACTTTTTCCTCATTGTAACCCAATTGTAACTTTAGCATTAAAGAATGGCTAATCTTACTCAACCGTTATCCGTATTTTCCATCATCATATGGAAGGAAACATAAACACGGAAGTATGGAAGCTAATGGAAATGTTTGCAGTATCAATCATAAACTTATTTGATACTGGATTGCCACTTCAGATAGTATAATGTGCTTGGAGGAGAGAGATTTAGGTTCAGTTCCATTCTGAAATCCAAATGTCATTGGACTTCTTGGTATAAAATAATGCATGGGTCAAAGGTCTTCATAAATACTGCCAAGATGTCCTTCTCTGACATGAGAGCAGCCATCAGGCCTATGTTTGGATGATGCAAGAATCAACTGCTCTGTGGCCTGACTTTGGTTACAATATATCTATTTATATTTTTTTCCAACTTAGATTTCCCAGTTGTTTCAGACAGCTGGATTTAATCCTGCTTTTATTTTCCATAACTGCCCCTCTTCAGATGACAAAAGGAAAAAAAAACCCGTTAAAAGACACTTTCCCAGATCACCTTAAAAGACAAAAGTAGAAAGGATAGAGAAAGAAATGTATTTTAAAATATGTAATAACATTGGAAAGATTCAAATACCCGCAAAGAGACAATAGCATTTCTGATTTACACTTAGAGGTACATTATTTAATTATTAAATTTAATTATTGAAATGTAATAATTTAGTTTAGTTTAATTATTTAATTATAACTCTGCTGGATGGGATTAAAACCTCCAATCTAGCATCCTGTTTCTCACTGCTGCCAGCCAAAAGCGTTCTAGAAACCATCCCACAATGCCATGAGGATAACGGGCTTTTCTTGCTTTTCCTAAATATTGGCATTTGGAGGTTAAATACTTCTAAAAATGTCCCTTTTTTAAAAAAACCATTTGATTATGCAATATGTTGGTTGAGTAATGAATGGATGAACTAATTTTAATGAAGTATGATGACAGAGAAAATACCGGATAACATGAAGCATTTTATCTGTGATGGTTCATTTGCACAACAAAATTGGCCATTGGAAGTTTCTCAACCCATCTAGTCATTCAAGTGACAGATTCCTGTTACAATCAGTTACATGGATTGATGAAACAGTTTGTAAGTTAGTTTAATTTTATTTATAGGCCGCCCAATCCCGAAGGACTCCGGGCAGCTTACAGAAGGGAAAAGAAAGAAAATAAAAGAAAATAAAAAGAAAATAAGACAAGTTAAAATGACACAAATACATTCATTTCAGTCGGGGCTGGATTTCAACAGTGAGGTCAACAGCCCCAGGCCTGCCGGAAAAGCCAGGTCTTGACAGCTTTTCTGAAGGCCATGAGAGTGGGTGCGGTCCGGATTTCTGGGGGTAGTTCATTCCAAAGGGTCGGGGCAGCCACAGAGAAGGCTCTCCTCCGGGGAGCTGCCAGCCGACATTGTCTGGCTGACGGCATCTGAAGGAGGCCAACCCTGTGGGATCTTACTGGCCGCTGGGAGGAGTGTGGCAGTAGGCGGTCTCGCAGGTATGTTGGTCCTAAGCCATGTAGGGCTTTAAAGGTAATGACCAACACCTTGAATTGCATCTGGAGACCAATGGGTAGCCAGTGCAGCTCGCGGAGGATAGGTGTAACATGGGTGTACCTAGGTACACCCAATATCGCTCATGCGGCTGCATTCTGGACTAGTTGCAGTCTCCAAACGTTTAAGGTTTAGAGAGCTTTTCTTTGAAATGGATTATTTGTTTCCGTATGTGTTTCCTTGTGTATTCCATACAATATCTGAGGTTTACCCCAGTGGTGAAATGCTACTGGTTCAATCCAGTAGTAAAAAAATGCTACCATTTGCCTAAACCGATACTAAAAAAATGCTTAACAAAGTAAAAAATAGTTCCGACAATCTGTGACCCGACAAATGCGTTCCCGACAACAGCATGCCGTCAAAACCGTGGCGATAAAACCACGACGTTGACAGCACACCCACAAAGGCGCACCGACAAAAGAGCGCCGACAGAAGCGCGATTAGGTTTAAGGTAAGGATTACGGTAAGGGTTCGGGTAAGGGTTAGATTTAGAGTTAGGTTTAGAGTTAGGGTTAGGTTCAGGGTTAGGTTTAGAGCGTGCTTCTGTTGGTGCGCTGTTGTCGGCGCGATTCTGCGCTGATTCGTCGTCGCTATTTTGAACTCATGGTTTTCTCGCCACGGTTTCATTGGTGCGCTTTTGTCAAGCGCGCATTTGTCGTTGAACCCCAACGATCAGCTGTGCTGCGTGATGGTAGGAACTTTTTTTTACTTTATTTGGGGTCTGTTTTTGCTCCCAGGAAGCTTCCCTGAGGCCTGCTAGGCCAAAAATAGAGGAGGGAGGGGTGCTGAGAAAGAAAGAAAGAAAGAAAGAAAGAAAGAAAGAAAGAAAGAAAGAAAGAAAGAAAGAAAGAAAGAAAGAAAGAAAGAAAGAAAGAGAAAAAGGAGAGGGAGGAAGGACCACAAACCTGGCACTAGATGAAGCTTCAGAAGATACCTTGAAAGAGCACAGCAATCCAGGGCTGGAAAGGACGTAGAGGTCATCTAGCCCAATCCCCTGCTCCAGCAAGACATTTTAAAGTGAGTTTCTGTCCTTTGACTCCCTCCAGTCACATGACTACATAGCCATACCCACCCAGTCACATACCCTCCACCAAGCCACACCCTCAGAACTGGTAGGGAAAATAGATTTCACCACTGCTTTACCCTATATATTCTTCTCAAAGGCTAACATGCAGGGGTGCTTATTAAAAGAAGGGTCTTTTTCAAGTTGGCTCCAACCTTGTGGATTCCTCATCTAAGTTCTACTGTAATAGAACTCTAGTTCCTCACTATGGAAATTCCTGTCTAGTTGAAATGTAACCTACTTTAAAAATGGCTTTTTTACAAACTTAGAATTTGTTTGGCCTTGTCTTCTTCCAGCAGAGTGGGAGGTTTTACATAATGATTTTCTTCCTTATCATGATCTATTTTAATTTGGTGTGTAAGAAAATGACTAATGTATGAGAAAGAATGATAAAATATTCAAAGTAATAAGGTTATATGTCTGGCACTGAACAACATTAGAGAACTCAGTCTTATATTGACACTAGTAGCAAAAATAAACAAGTGTAGCCATGGAATGCATATTTATTCTTCTGCATTGTTTGGGGGTCTTTAGGCTGAAGACCTAGCCCTTTGCAAAGATTCTGAGCTGCTCCCTCGGAGTAGCAGTCTAGGCATTTAAGTCAACCAAGACAAACAGGAAGGGACCCAAGATCCAGAAGGCTGAACTATAATGGGGAATGAATGTCAATTAGGTAGTCAGAGGAGCTAACTCTGTTTAGGCAAGAATGCAATGAAATTTGCAGTGTTAGTAAATCTTATAGTGGGGAACAGATGTCAAGCAGACAGGTTAAAAGGACAGGATGTTAAATGGGAAGGAATGTTTGCAAAGAATGATAATGCTCCTGAATATTATGCAGGTTAGCACAATTCCTGATTGTGTCAAAAAAAAATATACAACTACAAGCTGAAAATAAGAATATAAAAGACAATGAGATGGAATAAATGGGAAAAGTAAGGATTTTTCTTAACCACCAAGACCCTACATATAAACACACAGGGTGTGATTGGAGCAATAGCAATAGCAATAGCAATAGCAATAGCAATAGCAATAGCAATAGCAGTTAGACTTATATACCGCTTCATAGAGCTTTCAGCCCTCTCTAAGCGGTTTACAGAGTCAGCATATCGCCCCCCACAATCCGGGTCCTCATTTTACCCACCTCGGAAGGATGGAAGGCTGAGTCAACCCTGAGCCGGTGAGATTTGAACAGCCGAACTGCAGAACTGCAGTCAGCTGAAGTAGACTGCAGTGCTAATGGTAACCTGGCCAAAAGTATCATCCTGATTTTAAAAGCAACCTGTTGGCCATTGAATTCTATTCTTCCACATTAACATTGCTGTCATTGCATTTTCCTATTAACCAGTAAAAGTGGAGCCAGGTTTTGTGATCTCCCAGAATCAGCAAAAAAACAACAACACTTTTTATATTTGTTCATTCCATCTTGGATCAGTGAACATCTGTTGTAAATCATCCATGTTAACATCCGAGCTTCAGCTGAGCTTAGTGCAGCCCCGTAATGCAAGATCTCAGTTAAGCACCAGAGTTCACCGTGAGAGGTTTCTGTTTGGAGCTGTCCAAGGTCCTGCTTGCTCCTTGTGAATTGACGCATGACCACGACAAAAAAAATAAAGTGAAAAATAAAACTTAAATACTCACTTTATTTTTTTATAGGTGATTTCTGTAGACCACATGCTTCTCACATAGACACGCAGATGGCTTTGACACCATGAAAAGCTACTTTCTATTGCTAGGACTAGATGTACGTCACTCAATTCAGTCTGAGTTTATATTGTTGCCAGTACACAAGGTCACATTAAGACATACAGGTGTATTGGGATCCCCACAAGTTGATTTCTCTCCAATCACACACAGACTATACATGGTCTTGTTATGTATACAGTTGGTATGTAAGCATTTGCTGTCTTTGGGCATTTGGGTGTGATAAACCAGTGTTTATGACTTGTACACCCATTCTAGCTGTGGTAAATACAAGGGGTACAGTCTTCCTTTGGAGCAAACGTAAGTTTCCTAGGCCCAACAGCTATGCTTCGAGTGATCCCAAAGTGTGGAATAGCATGTGAAGCTTGCTTTGGTATTCCTCTAGTAGTTTGATACCTACCACCTTTGGTAGTCCTCCCCTTCATAGTGCCACTCACAGGGTTGGGCGGATGATGAATGTCCCTTCCCAGCTTGGTCTCAATTGTTGTATATCAGTGACTGATACCCATCCCCAAAACAAAGGAGGAACTGTGAATCATTTTATCATTTAAACAATACAACAATTATTATAAGAAACTACTGTCTTCATTTCCAGCATCTTGAGAAAGACTAGCAAGACAAAATAGTTGGACAAATCAGATGAGTGTCTTTACACAAATGTGTTGGTGATGAGACTGAGCATTGATAATAATTTCCATGTTCATGAGTTTATAAAATGATGAATGAGTACTTTATTACTTCTGCATCAGTAGAGCTCTGAGTTGATTGTCTTAAGCCATTTATGGCTTAATGACATGGAGCAATTTGCAACATTATATTGAACTGATGTTTTACATTTCTGTTCTGTTTTTGCTGTTATGACTCATAATACACCCATTTGGTACTGTTTTGTACTCTGAATATAGTATAAGTGACAACAACTGATGATACTAAAGAATCTCTCAGCTGTCAACCCAGGATTAGATCAAATCTAGAAATCATCACATCAACAAATTAAAACTACTGTCAGGCCTGCAGCGGTTCCTTTAAGAATCTTTGGCCTGCCACACTCTTATTAAGGGGGGGGGGATTTAGCAAAGGGTAGAATGTGTTGTTTTCAAAATAAAAAAATTCCTTCCTAGAAGCTCAAGGTTATCTTTTATCTCCCAAACCTTTACACCTGACCGGAAGCAGTTAGGCATAGATGCCAGTGTGGAAGAAGAAGATTGGACCATGTGATGGACTGTGGGTGTGGGGGCAAGATCATGAACTTTTAACTGGGTGGGATTCTGATGTAACTTCCAGAGTCGGAATCCCATAGCACTATGCCAACATGCCTGCTTTATTAAATTAGAACTTTAAGCACAGTTTTGGCTTCGAATCTGATTTAATTTTACATGGTATTTGGAACGCCTACATCATTCTGACTCTGAATATAGTATAAGTGACAACAACTGATGATACTAAAGAATCTCTCAGCTGTCAACCCAGGATTAGATCAAATCTAGAAATCATCACATCAACAAATTAAAACTACTTTTATTAATCTTGTCTATAGTAGCAGAATCTTTCCAGCCTGGTTATGCTTTCCCTCCTCCCTTTTTTATACGCATGTGAATTAAGGGGTGTCATTTTGAGATATTTATGCATTTCTTCTTCATATTTGGGCTTAAGCAACGTTTCCTTCCTATTGCTTTGTTAATGGCTTTCTCCTCTTTCCACCAAGGCCATTCTCTTTACTCTCTGCATCTGTACAAGGGTCAGCCATAGAAAGAGAGGAAGGGGAATTAATCATGTGACTGCATGTATCACCTTCCCTTTCCCCTTCTCCTTACAGATACTTTTGGAAATTTAAATTGTTAGCATGTTTTTTTTTAAAAAGCATAACTAAAATATTGTAGAAATATAACAACAGAGGAACTAAAGATTGGGTTTTATAATTACAACCGGAAATTAGTGGAATAATTACTCCAATTTTTGTTATTGTATTCATAGTTTGTTAAAAGTGTCTTCACCAATTTACAGGTGGGTTTTTTGTACGATAAGGCACATCTTTAGAACAAAAAGTGGAGAGATCATACTTGTAGCTCGTCAGTCTACATTTCTTTGCTCTTCCCATAATAATATATTTTGTTTTAATTTTGTTTGCATTGTTTTTATAGATAAAATGTTGTGGTATACATATATATGACTTAAAGTAATGTATTACATTGTTATATATTATAATCCAAATTTTGGAAACATAGGCATTATATAAAGAACCTAATTCACTATAGAGAACCACAGCAGATGGCAGCACTTGGCTAACATTGGTTCATCCTCCACAGCTAAATAAGGTTGGCATTTGGATGGGAGACTAACAGGAAATCCCACAGGTGCAGATTAGGCTGAAAAAATATTCTGGGAGAGACAATGGCCAAACACTTGTCTCTTGTTGTAAGGAAATGATATGGACAGGTCCCTATTGTCACCAGGACTTGAGCTTAGTTCAAGAGTATATTTACTTTTAATATAATATAAATCTATATATCTATATCTATATCTATATCTATATCTATATCTATATCTATATCTATATCTATATCTATATCTATATCTATATCTATATCTATATCTATATCTATATCTATATCTATATCTATATCTATATCTATATCTATATCTATATCTATATCTATATCTATATCTATACCTATACCTATATCTATATCTATATCTATATCCATATCATATCTCTCTCTCTCTCTCTCTCTCTCTCTCTCTATTTCTCTCTCTCTCTCTCTCTCTCTCTATCTATCTATATATATATACACACACACACATACACAAATACACACATACACACACACACACACACACACATATATATATATACACATACATAGATACATAGATACATAGATACATAGATACATAGATACATAGATACATAGATACATAGATACATAGATACATAGATACATAGATACATAGATACATAGATACATAGATACATAGATACATAGATACATAGATACATAGATACATAGATACATAGATACATAGATACATAGATACATAGATACATAGATACATAGATACATAGATACATATAGACATATAGACATATAGACATATAGACATATAGATATATAGATATATAGATATATAGATTGGGGGCATGATAGCTCAGTGGTCTGAACTTATCAGCTGTAAAACTGACAGCCCGGGTTCAAGATCCAAGTGCTACATGAGGGGGTGAGCTCCCGTTACTTGTCCCAGCTCCTACCCACCTAGAGAGCTGAGGTGGCGCAGTGGTTAAATGCAGCACTGCAGGCTACTTCAGCTGACTGCAGTTCTGCAGTTCGGCTGCTCAAATCTCACTGACTCAGGGTTGACTCAGCCTCCCATCCTTCCGAGGTGGGTGAAATGAGGACCCGGATTGTTGTTGGGGGCAATATGCTGACTCTTTAAACCGCTTAGAGAGGGCTGAAAGCCCTATGAAGCGGTATATAAGTCTAACTGCTATTGCTATTGCTAGCAATTCAAAAGCATGCAAATGCAAGTAGATAAACAGATACCACTTGGGTGGGAAGGTAACAAACAGTGTTCCATGCATCTTGTAATATAGTCATGCTGGTCACATGATTACGGAAATGTCTTTGGACAATGCTGGCTCCTTCAGCTAAGAAATAGAAATCAGTACCACCTCATAGAGTTGAATAGGATATTACTCCCAGTTGATATAAGATTAGTTGAGCCATTAAAATTATTTTGGAATACAGGATTATTGAATCCTTTTATTTGCTTCTCTAATTATAATTAAGTATATCATGCATATTATTACATATTAATCAGAACCAGGACCCAATGAAATCAATGGGACATAGAATTAGGTAGGGCTATTCTAAGTCCCATTGATTTTCAGTGAGTGTACGGTAGGCACAACGAAGGCTGGATCCCATCATCTTTCCCTCTAGTAATTATTCAATGGCATAATGACAGAGCAGCTGTAAAAAGAAACTTTTAGAGCATATGCAGATTGCCAATCCCTTGCCACAAAGGAGAACAGGCGTCTGAGTCAGAGGAGACTTCAGCAGCTTTTGGGTTTCAGATCAAAGGCTGATTAATCAGTGGAACTTTCCTTTTTAGGAATTCTGTCTGACTTCTCATAATCACACTTCATAAATGAAAGTAATTAAAGTTAGGTCATGCTTTATTGGCCTATTCTTATTTTAGCATTCACTATTAGAGGAGAAAAAGACAGGAGATTTTCCAAAGAAGCTCTGTGTAACATCAAAAAGATTATTTTAGCAAATGCCACTTAAGCACCAACTCCATAGAAAATAGGGAAATAAGACTAACGAGAGAAGACTTACATGACAACTATTTCCTGATGTTCCCCACCACCACCACTGTGACTCTTATTAATCACCTTCTGATCTCTTGCCTGCTGTTTCATTGTAGTTCAGGGATTATGCAAAGTAAAAACTAAAATAATGCTGTATCCTATTCTGCCTTTTAGTGGCCAAGTAAGGCCCCCTTTTTTTTAATGCCTTACCATTAAAAATAAGGCAATGTTATGAATTTCTATGCATAATTGCTAGAGAGGCTGCAGGATTTTCAGTCACACACAGCTGGTTTTTGTTTATTTTGGTGATTTAGTTCTGATCTTCCCCAGGAACGTGCTCATCAAAGCAAATGGAACATATGAATTGGGCAATCACAAATATAATAAGTATCAGTATCCCTGATCATAGAAAGATATTTTCACAGCCATTATGGTAATGGGGCTAGAGAAATGTGCTACTGTAGCACACGCTGATTGAAAATTTTCTCTTCAGGCATAGGGGGAGGTTGTTCTTGAAATTATGCTTAGCTTGCCGGATGCCTGCCAACCACATTTAACACGCCGTTCAATTTCCTTTATTGTATCACCTTCCATTGAGATCCGTTGGCCAAGGTATATGTAGTGGTCCCCTACGTCTAGTTCTTCTCCAAATATTCTTATGAATTTATTAAACATAACCTGGCTCTTTTTCAGCTTTGCTTTTAAGTCAAGTGGTTCTCCTGTTTGTGCAACTCTTGTATGTGTCTTTGTACACAAGAAGACCCAGAAGAGCTACATACATGCCATTGAATACTTCCTTCTACATATGGACCTGGGAAGCATTTCCTTTTACATTCCTCTTTTGACCATTTTGTGATCATTATCCATCAGTGCTTATTTTGTTTCTAAATTTTGGGTTCCTCCTTCCATTATCTACAAGTTTGTCCTGAGCTTTACATAGAGATAAAACAGCTGTCCAGCCATTCTTTGGTAATTCAGCAACATGTAGATAACAATACAATACAATACAATAGCAGAGTTGGAAGGGACCTTGGAGGTCTTCTAGTCCAACCCCCTGCCTAGGCAGGAAACCCTATACCGTTCCAGACAAATGGCTATCCAACATCTTCTTAAAAACTTCCAGTGTTGGGCATTCACAACTTCTTGAGGCAAGCTGTTCCACTGATTAATTGTTCTTTTTTATTTATTTTTTATTTTTATAAATTTTTATTTTAAACACATAAACACATCAACAGAAACAGACACATGACTTAAAACAACATAGGAAGAATAAGTTCCATCGTATATCATACAGCAGTTCCGTATCGGTTTCTTTGCAGTTAGTGTTTTCCCTTCTATACATTTCTATCTTGCGTTCGTAATCTCCTTATTCGTTATCCATTTTTATGTACAATTCTTTATTTATTTATACTTAGCTATTTATAACCAAATATTATTTACCTATATTGTGCTTTATATTTTACTGTCATTTATTCTCTTACATACAGTTATAGATATACATTCACATAGTTATTCTTTTTGTTTGCCATTCTTATACTATTATTATTCCATTTAAAAGGTTATAAGGTATAGTTTGGATTGCTTTGTTTACCATCCCTAGCACCTGCTGTGACACCACCTTATTTTCTCTTTCTTTTCTTTTCTTTTCTCCCTCCTTCCTTCTCTACTTCCTTCCTTCCTCCTCTCCTTCCCCTTCTTCCTTCCCTTACCTCTCCCCTACTCCTACCCTCTTTCTTCTCCTTCCTACCCTCTCTCCTTCTCTTTCTCTCTCTTCCTTAATTGTTCTAACTGTCAGGAAATATTTCCTCAGTTCTAAGTTGCTTCTCTCCTTGATTAGTTTCCACCCATAGCTTCTTGTTCTACCCTCAGGTGCCTTGGAGAAGAGTTTGACTCCCTCTTCTTTGTGGCAACCCCTGAGATATTGGAACACTGCTTTCATGTCTCCCCTAGTCCTTCTTTTCATTAAACTAGACATACCCAGTTCCTGCAACCATTCTTCATATGTTTTAGTCTCCAGTCCCCTAATCATCTTTGTTGCTCTTCTCTGCACTCTTTCTAGTCTCCACATCTTTTCTACATCGTGGCGACCAAAACTGAATGCATTATTCCAAGTGTGGCCTTACCAAGGCATTATAAAGTGGTATTAACACTTCACGTGATCTTGATTCTATCCCTCTGTTTCTGTAACCTAGAATTGTGTTGGCTTTTTTGGCAGCTGCTGCACTCTGCTGGCTCATATTTATAGTAAATGGTTTTCCACTAGGACTCCAAGATCCCTCTCATAGTTACTACTATTGAGCAAGGTACCACCTATACTGTTCCTGTGCATTTCGTTTTTCTTGCCTAAATGTAGAACCTTGCTCTTTTCACCATTGAATTTCATTTTATTAGATAGTGCCCAGTGTTCAAGTTTGTCAAGATCCTTCTGTATCTTAAGCCCATCTTCTGGAGTGTTGGCTATTCCTGCCAGCTTGGTGTCATCTGCAAATTTGATGGGTTCCCCATTTATTCCCTCATCCAAATCATTGATGAAGATGTTGAAGAGTACGGGGCCTAAAACAGAGCCTTGGGGTACTCCACTGCATACTTCCCTCCATGTAGATGCAGTTCCATTGAGGACTACACATTGAGTGCGGTTGGTCAGCCAGTTACGAATCCATCTGGATGATGCTGTCCAAACCACATTCTTCTACTTTATCTGGTAGTAGGTTATTTTAGATAACATATAAAATAATATGTTCAAGTAATACTTTTTAAATATGCACATAGAGGACCAAATGGAAGGAACTGATTGCTTTAGTAAAGAAATGGACAGTCTATCGGAATAATGAATGTATGGGGACTGTGAATCTTTCCCATGAACCCCTGGCCTTATTGATTCTGACTGTTGAAAAATTGTGCCATATAAAAGCAGCTATATAAAAATTATTGTTTAAGGCCTAAAATAGGATTACCCCGGTTGTACAGTATAAACAAAATGAAAGCTAACTCTTCACTTTAACAAGCTATCAAAATTCCATTCTCTGTCAACCTTTTATCATTCACCTGCCCCTCAGATTCTCTAAGGGGTCAGAAAACAAATATTAAAGGCAAACTACCACCAGCAAAATATTAACCCCCACCCCAGGGGAATTGTTTTACTTGGTGTATTCTGCCAGAAGGTTTGTCACTACAAATTTAAAAAGAAAGATTCAAAACATTTATTTTTGTTGTCTTTATTCTAGGAGTAAAATCCTTTGAAATAGCTTAAAAGAAGGTAAAATACTTTTAAAATGATTAAACCTGTTCTTTTCTCTTTTCTTTTCTCTTTTCTTCTCTTTGTAAGCCGCCTGGAGTCCTTCGGGATTGGGCGGCCTATAAATCTAATAAATAATAATAATAATAAATTCAGGAAACAACATAGAACATTTTCTAGTTTTATTCTTAGCTTTTCCCTAATGCATGTGCTTATTTAATTGCAGTTCAATTTTTCATTGTAGTTTGTGAAATTATACTTGTGAAATTATTTCTTCTGCTTCAGAAGAATGAAAAGGGAAAACCAAACGAAATCAAAATTTGAAAATCCTTGAAATTTAATAGATTTAATATATGATACGGCTGTATCTCCTGAACATAACCTTCATGTTAACTATCTTAATGGGGCTCATCCTGTCAACAAATTGCTACTTCTTCCCTTACCTAACATGATGGCAGGGGAATCTGAAAATCCAATATGTTTATCTATTTGGTGACAATAGTAAATATAACTAACTTTTTTCCCATCACAGAGTGCCCCTACAGAAGATATATGTATATACAGAAGATATATGTAAAGAGTGATTAAATTTGTCTATTTATCAGGCATGATAAGCCATGCTTTGCATTAATAATAATAAATAATAGCTGCTTGTAAATAATTAATCACACATTTTCCCAGGAGAAACAGAATGCTTCATTATAGCTGAAACAAAAGATTAAAAGTAAGATCTGCTGAATGGGTTAAACTATAGTATAAAATCAAGAAAGAAACCAAGAGCACAGACAGTTGAAGCTCTTGTGCATAGTCTGTATTTCTTTTTTATATCTTCTTTTGATAGCATATTATACCGTCAACTTGTCCTTAAGCATTGTGCAATACATATTGAGTACAATGTTATAAAAATAATGGACAAAATAAATGCCATTTATCTGTTGTGAAACAGGAGAAAGTGACACGAGGTATATTATCTACATAATGTTTTGTTTCAGGATGAACCTCAGGCATGAGTTATGAGAATCTTCAAGAAAAGTGGAGAGGGGGGGGTTGCACAAAGCACAACATAGATTTTGGGCCGTTCCCATTGATTTACCCAGTTTATTCACAAGGACTTCCTGGTGGATTTTGCCCAATACATTTCTCATGTTAAAAACCTGCACCTATGCTAGAGATATAAAACGCCATTACATAACAAATCATGGCTAAGTGCTTGAATGTCAAAGTTATACAGCAAGATGATGATGATGATGATGATGATGATGATGATGATGATGATGATGATCAATCTTGTAGTAAAAATATTAAATAAAATATAAATCTGTCCATTTGCTACAAAAATCAATAACTCAAAATCCATGAATCATAATCTAATCCAGACTTTTGGAAAAAGCACACACATATATACCGTATATATGAATCTAATTAATCAATATGTTTATGTAGCAGACAGAGAGACAGGACTTTATTTCAGTCATTGACCAATAATACTATAATCAATAAAACAAATAACACAAAACTGTGCCCTAACAGCAATAACTATCAATAACCATTTGCAATCATTAGCAACTACTTCTAGAGAAATAAATCTATCTTGATAGTTTAGCTGATAGTAGAAATAAAAGCTATCACAGTACCCTGGAAATTTAAATAAAAGAGGGGTAATCAAGTGGTGGCTGATATCCCTTGTAGAACTGGCAATACAGAAGAAGATGGGCTGTGGTTTCTGTTGGAGCTGCCACCAGACTCCGATAGCGAGGGGCCCTCTGAGTCGGCTCTGGAGGAGGTGGAGGACCCTGGACAGGGTTCCGACTCCGAGCAGGGCGCAGAGAGGCTGGTTGGCCACAAGGAGGCACCTCAGTCTTGGACCAGTGGGGAGGAGACAAAGGAGAGTGAGCCGGAGGCCAGTAGTGAGTTGTTCCTGGATGCATGCCATCAAAGAGCTACTAGGCTTCAGGAACAATTATGCAATTACAGGTGGTGATTGTACTCAGCTGGTGGTCATTAGCTCCTCTCCAGACTATAAAAAGCTACTGGTGCACACGCCCCTCTTTGCAGAAATCAACGCAGGATTGAATGTCGGAGGACATTACTGTGAGCTTGGCAGGCTGGATTGCTGCCAAGACTTATCTGTGTTTATTGCTGCCTGAGTTTATCTGAGTTGCTGCCAAGGTCCTTATCTGTTTGTTGTGCTTGGCTTTCAGCCACCGAGGTTTTGTTGTCTTGCTATTAAAGTACATTCCAGTTAAGCTTGTCTCGTTACTGGATGGAGGAGGGGCTCAGAACAGGTTTCCATGGTACCCCACAGGGCATTATGGGGTTTCATATGGGCTTTTCCTTTATTTCCCTTTGAGGACAGCTGTGTGAAAAACTTTAAATTGAACTAGAAGTAAGACTCATCAAAATATGATATGTTATAAACATAAACAAATATGTAGGCTGGTTTAGACATTAACATTTCATCATTTGCAATTGTATTATGAGGGAAAGCAACAATTTCTGTTTGCTCTAGGATCTTGATCTAGCTTGATTTGACCAATCGGTTCTACTGAATAGATGCGAACTGGTAGGAACCCACCTCTGTTGTCTATCAATATTAAATTGGTCAGTTCATGAAGGTTCTGATATAGTCTCAACAGTAGATAAAAGCATTTCTTCAGAGATTATATTTGGGTTTACTTCACTCCTGCTTCCAGTCAAAGTACTGCATTTGGAAAATTATATTTATGTAATTAACCTTTATGTTTATGTGTAGTGAAGGCAATACAGTTACCAAATTCTTTTCATCTGTTCCTTATGATCTTGTGCACTATTGGATAGTCCACTTTCCCAGGTCAGTTGTGGGAGGAGTCAGCAAGGTTGAGGTGGCGACTTTGATCAGAGGCCTGAAATGCTGTCTCAATATGCATTGAGGCTTGTTAAAAGGGCGGGGAGATAGGTGCATGATCATGGCTGCCATTTTGACCTCCTGACACATACATCCCAACCAGTGGTGGGATTCAAATAATTTAGCAACTGGTTCTCTGCCCTAATGATCAGCAGGGTAGGTGGGGCTTGGCGGTCATGTGACTGGGTGGGCGTGGCCAACTCAACATCACTCACATTGATGGGCGCTTCACCTTAGCTGTTACAATGTAATAAGGGTTAACCGGAGAGGCAGTTTCTGTAAGCAGGGCAATAAAGGTCAGGCTAGAAACAACACCAGGATGTTTCCTTCCTGCCTTCCTTATAGGATTAGCCCTGTAAAGTGGGGAAAAAAAATGAGATTTCTTTCAACAACCGGTTCTCCAAACTGCTTAGAAAGCTACCAACCGGTTCTCCCTGAATAGGTGCAAACTGGCTGAATCCCACCACTGATCCCAACACCCCTGGATGTGGATGCATTCCTTTTGGGTATATAGTTGCTCTTATGCTTGAGTTCAGTGGCAAACTTTATCTGTGATAGTTCCAGTCTTGAAACACAAAAATAATATTATAATTCATTCATTCATTTGTTCGTTCATTCATTCATTCAGATAATCCATAATTCCCCTTGTCCCCTTATTAAAAGAGGTGATGATATGTTGGTTAGAACATACTATTGCAGATTAAATCTGCTGACTGCAGAAAGCAGTTAAGCAGTTTGAGTCTTACTGGTTCAAGGTTGAGTCAGCCTTCCTTCCTTCTGAGGTTGGTAAAATGAAGACCCAGATTGTCGGGGGCAACATGCTGACTCTGTTAAACTGCTTAGACGGGGCTATAAAGCACTCTGAAGTAGTAGTTAAGTAGCTAAGTGCTATTGCTATTTCAGTTCTATGGGCAGTTGAAGTCCTCACTTTTTAAATAAGGACTTGTCTCTTTTATTGCCGGGGGGGGGGGGAATTCGCTCATTGTATCTCTTTGTGTGGGTGACACGGCTGCTATGTCCAGATTTTTCTGTGCTTCAAAGGTGCTTTAATGATCAATTTCATTGTTTAATGCCTTTATAAGCCGTCCCAGGTGATCCGTTTATCGAAAAAGAAAACCAAAAATTCCTTTAAATAATAAATACTGTTCTGCCACATGATTAGAAAAAAAAGGAGAAACAGTATATCAGGCCATTTTCTTATGGGCAGCAATACCCTGAGCATTCCAGCTCAGGAGAAAATTTGTCTGTGTAACTTAACCATCCGTTATCTTCTCCAATGATCTCCTTTCAATTACCAGATTCAGCTGAAGAGACCAGGGCATTTTGAATGACACAATCAGAATCTTTTTCAGTGAGGTTTTATTTATTTTTTAACCCCAATTTTGGTGTGACATAATATTTTCGTTGGCCGGGGTCCCTGCGCTCAACATACATCATCACTAAGTTATTAGAACCTGAAGCAATTAGCCGAAACAAACAGAAGAGACAAGATCTGCATTGAGCCATAGAAATTAGGGGAATGTATAGCCCATGGCAGTCCATTATTTGAGAGCGTCATCAAAGCTCGGGCATTGGAATGGGTTTAAAAGAAAGGTGCACATTGTTTTCACACAACATCTATCCATTGCTCCATTATTTTCCAAATGATTCAGGTTACAGGGGGAGGGGGAAATTGTGTCGGCATAATGAGGCAGTCGAAAGAACTTTTCAGTTTTCGTCTCAGAGCTCCATGAAGCGCATTGCATGAGTGGCTAAGGATTAAAAATCCAATTAGATCTTCCCTTGACAAGGGAAGTCAGATGGAGAAGACACACTGAAAGCCCCGTGCAATTAATAAAAATGAATATGCCATCAAGCACTGCAGATAATAAAAGAAAAAGAAACGAAGGTTGTGGGTCCCCACAATATACTGATTTGGTTTATGCTCTGGGACAAAACTTTTTTGAGATTTAATAATAAGGTTTCTTGTCACCTGGGGCTGACAATCAGGTGTGGAAAAGATACACACACACACACACACACATACACACACACACACACTTTACTTGAGGTCTAGAAAATATTTGGCCTTTAATCCAGGATAGTTTGAGGGGCTAAAAGAGGTAGGCTGGGACATGGTAAACTATTTCAAATCCAGTGTAAAATTGCTCGGTCACAAAACCTGATGGGCTTTAAATAACTATCTGCCCAGGCATTTATTAGATATTTGTGGTAAGAACTTTTGGGCATCTGTTTACAGCCCTATATTTTCTTTTCTTTTTGTTTCAGGCATAGTGTAGTATTATAATTCGATTTTTAAAGTTGTTCCTGGCTCACTGTCGAAATAATCTGCTCCCTTTTTGCCTTCCTGATATCTGAACTCAATTGTCAGGGCTGCGAAAGGCTCCATGAGTTTGAGAAGAGAGATCTGGAAAACCTGACATTCAGGCCATCAGTTCAAGGTGATGAATTGCCCCAGGTGATGAATGTCCAGTCTCCATTTGAACACCCCCCAAAGGAAAAGGATCACCCCTCGTGGATTACTGCCTTGTCATGGTGAAGGGGCTTGCATAAATCAATGAAGCTATGAGCTACGCTGTGCAGGGCCACCCAAGACACACAGGTCATAGTACAGGGCAAAAAGGCCCATCGGCAGTAATATGGCTGGGCAGCCCCCCCCCCCCGGTCTCTGAATAGGTCCAAGACAGCCATCCAAACATGGACACTGAAGGATGAGTCGAGGGTGCTGGCCTTCACCCCCCTAGCTGTTCCACAGAAAGGGGAGGGCAGTGTGCAGAGGGACAACCCCCCCCAATCTGGAAGGCCACAATCTGGTCTGCCCCCAGCAGGCTCCCTGAAGTTCCCCAGGGCAGGTGTTTGCAGAGACCCCAAAGGGAGCTTGGGGAGAAAATGGGGGTCGCAGAGGCAGCCCAGCTGCTCCTGGGAAGAATGCAACCCCCCCTCCCCAAGCCAGCCCCAACCTGCAGCAATTAGCACTATTTCAATCGAGGTGAGGGGGAGACGATCCGAAGCAGAAAGGCAGATCAGGGGGAAAAGCGTCCTCAAAAGCAGAGCTGCTCTTCCAAAGCGGGGAAACGCGGCAGAGGGGAGGGGCGTCCACCCCTGGATGACAAAATATGATCCACTGGAGAAGGAACTGGCAAGCCACTGCAGTATCTTTGCCATGAAAACCCCATGGACAGCATTGTCTATGGGGTCGTGATGGTCGGACATGACTTTGCAACTAACAATAACAAAGGAAAAGGAACTCATTTTCTTGCTACACAATTCCATTGTTGGACCGATTTCACTGTTAGGTAGATTGCTTCTAGAATAGAGTTTAAATGCATAATCCTAAATCCTATGCTCAAAATGATAGAAAACTGTTCTGTCCCCCCTTCTCTGCTCGTTAACAGACGACAGGCAAACAAACTTAAAAGGAACTCACTTTATCAGTTCTCAGCTCAGACTGGCTGCGAGCCCCAAAATAAACGTAAATAAAGTCTCTAACGAGATAACAGAATACCAAACAAAAACTCTTACAAAGCAATGCACTTCTCCAAGTGTATCCTTGAATCAGGGTTACGGAAAACCAATCACTTCTCCAAGTGTCTTTCAAATAAACCACACCCGATAATCCATGAATGGTGAATGCACGAATGAACGTTGACTCCTGCAACCAGGGCGTGGCACCATCCGTCCTTTTATCACCCAAAGACCCACTAACGAGCCCCAGCTGCATGGTTAAACTTGCATCCCGAAAAGACTCACAGAAGACTGCTGCTGAGTCACAACAGAAAACAGGTTTTGATATTCTATTGCATGACATTTTTGGGGAACTTGAAAACTTATTTCCAGCCTCTCAGTTGTATTTTCGCAAGACATAAGCAGTCTCCTCAAATTCTCTCTGTAGGCTTAGTTAGATAGTCTTTGATTATCCTTATTGCTGATATCTCTTGCCAGTTGAGAATCTTCTTTAATATAATTCCCAAAACAGAATACATCAGTTCGCTGGATCTGTCCAACTAATCATTATTGGCATAGTGGAGTTTGATTTGGAAACTCTCCTTATGTTGCTGCAGCATAAAACTGCATTTGCTTTTTTTAGCAATTAAACTGGAGAGCCATGTTCACGAAGTAGTCATATTTGCAAATCCTTGTCATGCATACTATCGTTAAACCAGCTAGTACCATTTTATAACAATGTATTTTACTTTTCCCCCTAAATGGAGAACTTTACATTTCTCCCTATAAAATACATTCCTCCCCCCCCCCCCTATTTTCTAACTGTTGTTGCAATGATTGTAAACTATTTCTATTTTTCAGATTGTTAGTGATTCCATCCACTTTTTTTTTTCCTGGCAAATTTAATCAGCCTTTTCTTTGTCATTTCATCCAAGTCATGAAGATGTTGAAGAGTAGCACACTCAGGGCCAAACCTGTATGACATCTCTCTTGATACTTCACACCACTGGCACTCACACCGTAAATACAGTTTAAAATAAGGTTTCTTTATTCTCCCAAATCTCAGGGGACTGCAGCCTTATGCATGTAATTAATTCTCAACTCACTCACTCACTCCCAGAATATAATCAGACAGTTTAATTTTAACTAAATTCTGTCCACATGTTCAGCGGTATTAGAAGACAAAATTGTCACTATGTGTATACAAACCTTTGAAAATATATATTGGGACTAAAGTTAATCAAGACTTAACATGTGTCCCATGAATTCCAGTGGATCCTGTCCGACTTTGTATGTTACATGGTACATTTCTTGCAAATGAAAGGTGACAAGTGGGATGAGGATTAGTTGCAATCATAATTTTGACATGGTAAGTATGATCTGTAATAATCAAAAAGAAGCAACTAAGGCCACATATGGTAGATATTACAACATTTCAGCTGCAAATGTTCCTGTAATTCCTGCCATTAAGAGAAGAGGAAGGAAACACAAGCTCGCTCACATATGTTGGGTCTCTTGTGTCTTAGGTCTAGCTCAGAAAAAACACCAACAAATGGTCTGTGGCCTGAAGTGTACCATTTCAAACTGCAAGTGAGGAACTGCATGGTCAAATGCTTGCCATGAAAGAAATTTCCTACACAAATAAAATGATGACACAAGGGAGAAAAAAAATAGGCTGCAACTCTTCTTTGTGACATCCAGTTTTCTTTGTTTGGAGATTGTTTTTTTTTTTTTTTCCAAAATGTGGAGAAGCTATCAAATATGGAGCTCCTCCTTCCTCTCCATGTGGTGGGCTCAGAAATTCTAGGTGAACCTCATTCATTTGGTGTGGCTCAATACACATGGCTCAATAAAAACAAGTTTTAATTCAGATCCCAGAAAGCCCTCAAAGGTACTGCGGAGAAAGAATAATAAGAAAATAATCATCAAAAACAGAATAGAAATGTAAATAAGCATGTATGCATCAGGGGTGGGTTTCTCGCCCCGTTCCAATCGGTTCGGTTGGAACGGGGCCGGCGGCGTCCTCATGCACGCGCGCAGTGCACGAATGCGTACTAGCGTCTGTGCGATGCTCCAGCTGCTGGAGGATCGCACAGGCGCTGTATGCGTCCTGCGCATGCGTGGAAGCGCAGAACTCGTCAAAACCGGGTAAGAAACGCGGGCGGGCGGGTGGACCCTTCGGCGTTCCCGGAAGTTACTTACTTCCGGGTTCGCCGACCAACCAGTTCGCGGGGACCGCCGCGAACCGTCTGAAACCCACCCCTGGTATGCATACACTAGGCTTAAACCATTGCAAAGAGAGATTTAAAAAACAAAACAAAAAGAATGTAAAATGTAGCATAAGAGAAAAAACCTAGAAAGACAAAATTTTGCCTAGTACAACAGGACACCGCCCGTTAACAATTTTCTCCTATAGTTCTCTCAGTATGAAGAGGGACATTAAAAACCCCTCATTTTACTATTTTACCTATTCTTTGTTTAACTTTAAAATCATTTTAAATGGACCTAGTATGTGTCAATAGTCTTTCTTTTAAACTTTATTAAATATATAGCAGATCGATCCTAAGCATGCCTTCTTAAAAATCAGTGCCAAGGTGTTAATGGGTCTTGCTTCCAAGTATATGCATGGAACACAAACATGCAGTCTTAATTAGTATGTTAAGAAATAGCCGAATTAACCCTATATCATGATCTGAGTCTTTGTGAGCTAAGTAGCTTTTAGTCCAATTACTTGCAAAGAAATAAACTGAAGGACATGCTTAATACTTGTGTCAGAATTAGTGAGACTTAAATGTGCTTAATGTTGGATTCTTTTCACGACTGGGGAAATATACCGTATATCCATAGTCCGAAGTATGCTTGATTCTTCTACGTCTAAGTGAAAACTGTACTCAGTCTGTTTGAATTTCCCGGGATGGTCCTGAGAGAGAGGAAAAGAGGTTTTGTCTCATCCCATATGTATTATTATCAATAGATCATGCCATGTCCTCGTTTGGCCTTCAGCCAATATAATTATTTTCCTTCCCACTGAAAGATCCTTGGTTAATGTTAGAGGCATGTTGAGTCGGTAGCTTTACAAATCTTCACATTCAATTTAGTCAACACACTTCTAAAAAGAAGAGTGTGTGTGAGTGTAGATGATGGTCACGCAAGACAAATCTGATCCCTTACCCCAAGGGCACATGCGTGGAAGCGCAGAACTCATCAAAACCGGGTAAGAAACGCGGGCGGGTGGGTGGACCCTTCGGTGTTCCCGGAAGTTACTTACTTCCGGGTTCGCCGACCAACCGGTTCGCGGGGACCGCCGCGAACCGCCTGAAACCCACCCCTGGTATGCATACACTAGGCTTAAACCATTGCAAAGAGAGATTTTAAAAAAACCCCAAAAGAATGTAAAATGTAGCATAAGAGGAAAAACCTAGAAAGATAAAATTTTGTCTAGTACAACAGGACACCGCCCGTTAACAATTTTCTCCTATAGTTCTCTCAGTATGAAGAGGGACATTAAAAACCCCACATTTTACTATTCTACCTATTCTTTGTTTAACTTTAAAATTATTTTAAATGGACCTAGTATGTGTCAATAGTCTTTCTTTTAAACTTCATTAAATATATAGCAGATCGATCCTAAGCATGCCTTCTTAAAAATCAGTGCCAAGGTGTTAATGGGTCTTGCTTCCAAGTATATGCATGTAACACAAACATGCAGTCTTAATTAGTATGTTAAGAAATAGCCGAATTAACCCTATATCATGATCTGAGTCTGTGAGCTAAGTAGCTTTTAGTCCAATTACTTGCAAAGAAATACACTGAAGGACATGCTTAATACTTGTGTCAGAATTAGTGAGACTTAAAAGTGCTTAATGTTGGATTCTTTTCACGACTGGGAAAATATACCCGTATATCCATAGTCCGAAGTATGTTTGATTCTTCTACGTCTAAGTGAAAACTGGGCTCAGTCTGTTTGAATTTCCCGGGATGGTCCTGAGAGAGAGGAAAAGAGGTTTTGTCTCATCCCATATGTATTATTATCAATAGATCATGCCATGTCCTCGTTTGGCCTTCAGCCAATATAATTATTTTCCTTCCCACTGAAAGATCCTTGGTTAATGTTAGAGGCATGTTGAGTCGGTAGCTTTACAAATCTTCACATTCAATTTAGTCAACACACATCTAAAAAGGAGAGTGTGTGTAAGTGTAGAGGATGGTCACGCAAGACAAATCTGATCCCTTACCCCAAGGGCACAGCTGTTCAATGTTAATACCAGGCTGCATTAACTTTGACAATTTTTACTATGCTTGTCTTTATCAGGGGCAGAATCTATTTTTTTCAAGATGAGATGGTGAAATTGCTAACTTCCATTTTGCTTGCCTGTCTCTAGTTCCTTAAAACAGTTTGACATATATACATAAAGCTTTGCCATTTTTTAAACCTCCACTTTTATATTTGTATTTATTTGTCTTGTATGCCGCCCACTCCCGAAGGACTCCGGGCGGCTATATATAAGAATGCTTCCTGTTTGATTTCTGGTTAAGATGCTCTTAATTGTATAACTGTTATTGTCATAATGACAATAATTTTATAAGTTAGAGCATAATTCCTGGGTTCATAAACAGATGTGATGTAGTAACAGGGACTATTTTTACAAGGAATAATTATTTTTATTTACTATTATTTACAAAAATATAGTTATTTTTACAAGGAATTTTACAAGAAACAGTTTTTAAAGCTTTTTGAAATTGAGAAAAAAATCCTAGTGACTTGAAATACATAATGAGTGCTTGATCAGTAGATTTTGTTGTTGTTAACGGGCTGATAAATATCACAGGCTTGAATATTATACCAACTCAAATTCTTGTGCTAACTTAATGCATATTTGTGTAGACTTTATTTGATATATACACATTGTATGCCATATTTCAAGTAATGAATTATAATACACAATTTGGAAAAATGCACTTTGGGATATATAACTGCATATGCAGAGAAAAGGAAGTGTAAAATGTTAATAGCTAAAGTGGTTATTTAGCTTTGGCTAGAATAATAATTGATAAAAGATATCCATTAAAGATAACTATTACATATGTGTTAGATCAGCATTCCCTAACCTGCTGGATTTCAGATTTTAATCTGATTGAAAACTATTGAGATTATAGTCTAGCACATCTGGAGGGAACCAGGATAGAGAAGGCTGTAATTGATCGTTCAATCTATATTATTTGTATTTCTATTCCTTATCAATCTTAGGCAGAGATTAAGAAAGGCAATCATTGTAACTGTAAGGCATCCAAGGGTGAACATTGGCAAATAAATAAAAGCATCTCAAAATTCTACACAAATTAACCACCCAATTATTACACTATCCTTTCCCTGTGATAGGTATGATTTATGTTTCAAACGAAGATCCTTCTATTCCCACCTGATTTAAACCTGGATTTTGGCATTCCAAACTAAATGGTGTTGTTTCTTGTGTTTCTACCTCTGTATATGTATTTATTATTTAATTTGGTCCCCCCACCCCAGGGGTGGGTTTCAACCGGTTCACGGCGGTCCCTGCGAACCGGTTGGTCGCCAAACCTGGAAGTAAGTAACTTCCGGGAACGGCGAAGGGCGCGCCTGCCCGCCCGCGGTCCTTACCCGGTTTTGATGAGTTCTGCGTTTCCACGCATGCGCAGGATGCATACAGCGCCTGCACGATCGTCCAGGAGCAGCTGGAGCATTGCGCAGATGCTAGTACGCATGCGTGCATGCGCGCATGCACGAGGACGCCGCCGGCCCCGTTCCAACCGAACCGGTTGGAACGGAGCGAGAAACCCACCCCTGCCCCACCCCAACCTGTTTTCTTTCATATGCCTATCCTCCGCGAGCTGCACTGGCTACCTATTGGCCTCCGGATACGCTTCAAGGTGCTAGTCGCAACTTATAAAGCCCTTCATGGTATTGGACCTGGGTACTTGAGAGACCGCCTGCTGCCAATTACCTCCCAAAGACCTATTAGATCCCACAGACTAGGCCTCCTCCGAATTCCAACCGCCGGCCAATGTCAATTGGTGACCACTCGGAGGAGGGCCTTCTCTGTGGCTGCTCTGGCCCTCTGGAACGAGCTCCCCGTGGAGATCCGGACCCTCACCACCCTTCAGGCTTTCCGCAAAGCCGTTAAAACCTGGCTGTTCCGGCAGGCCTGGGGCTGATGAGTTCCCATCCCCGCTCGAATTGTGTGGCTGTTGATTGTTTTTAAATTGTTTTTGTATTTTGTGCTTGTCCTTTGTTTTGTACTATAACACCCCCCCCCCCTTGGTTTGTTAGCCGCCCTGAGTCCCTTCGGGAATAGGGCGGCATACAAGTGAAATAAACCTTTGAACCTTTGAACCTTTATACTCAGTATAACTTCTTTTATCCTCAGCCATTAATCATGTTTTTGCCTAAGTCTCTAAGCAGATAGTTACACCAGCATTATTTTATATAGCCAACATTGAAATGTCTTTATTTGGAATTTGGAATTCCAAATAAAGACATTTGGAATATTTGGAAGTCAATGTTCCTGCTTCTTCTTTACCACACTATTTGTTTTTCATAGTATCCATCCTGTATTAATTTTTGTTTTCAAAGTCACTAAAGTGATTTACAAGCCTCTTAGTCATTTCATGTGAACACATAAGGAATGTGAGGATTTTCTCTTTTTTTCCCACAAGAAATTTCAGTTTGCTCATTCATTCCCCTTGGTGTCTGGTTTCGAGACATGATGTGCTGAATTACCTTTAATATCACTTCAGCAGATACAGTGCATTAACGGAGTCAATTAGACACAATTCTTTTATATATGATGTGCAGCTTCCATTGCTGTTATCTATAGCTTGTCTGAGTCTCAAATTAAGGGCAATTGGAGAGATTGGCCCATAGTTTGAGAGATAGCTCTTAAGGGAAAAGCAAGACTTTACATCCATTTCAGGGAGTAAAAGATAGAGAGGCAGCTGTTGCATATGTGTTAGCCACTAAATTTAGTGACCTCATTTTTCATGTTTCCAAGGGTTGGCTCACATACATGGTTATTAGTTGTTGGCTATCACATTAAGTGTTGGTTTGCATGTGTGAACGAGCTGGCAGCAGTCTAATCTCACTGAGCTTTTATTTAATGCAACATCCATTTCTAAAGCAAAACACTTGTTAATGGAGAGAGATCACTCACTTGGCTGACAGTCATTAAGGAATAGATTCATACATACATGCATGTTCTTCATTTTATGATTCCTTGCAGTTATGGTCTTTTTGTTGATTAAATGTCCTGGCAATATTTTATTTCACTGGTATTCCCAGAACTCTGGAAATTTGGATGAAATTTCAAAAGATTGACAAGATGTTAGATTCTAGTTGTTGGCACTTACCTTAATAATATCTTGAGCTAACTAAGCAATGTTCTTTTAGCTTCCTATTCTCTGCATCCTACAGGCACTGCAGGCACTACTATATTTCTTGGGTCTCCTATAATGGACCTCAAACATACTAGTCTTCCAAGGTTTCAGAGGTGCCTGACAGAAGTATTAAAAGAAAGAAACTGCAACCACTACAGAGGTGGGTTCCTACCAGTTCGCACCTATTCGGTAGAACCGGTTCGTCAAATCTACCGAACCGGTTAGAAGAGGTTCCACCAGTGGACCCGGAAAGCAGGCCACACCTACAGAAGAGGTTCCAAAAATTTTTGAAACCCACCACTGGTCCTTGGATATGATTATTCTACACTATCATGCTCATATTTATAAAACTCAGTGCCTCTGTGAAAGGTAAGGATGACTACTGCGTTTGTGGTGCAATCAGAACATTGCGTGTGTTGAAGTTGTTTTAACGCAAACCAAAGATGCCTTTTAAAAAACAAGTTTACATCATATTCTTATGCATGCCAGTGCTGTGTGTGAGGTAATTTAAGGTGGTTCTGACAAGTGTCATCGGCATCTTCATATCCGGTCACATGGGCGGCAAGCCACTCCCATCCGGTCACATGGGTGGCAAGCCACTCCCACAAAGGAGGCCACACCCACAGAGTAGGTTCGAACAATTTTTGAAACCCGCCACTGAACCAGTAGCAACTGAATCTTACCCCTGGTAATTGAAGAGGAACTCTGTCCATACAGGTCAGCAACTGGCCCTCTTCTTTTAAATCATAACTTAGGTTTTAGCAATTAATGCAGCAATAATTACTGTGTTACATGGGTGTTAAGCTGTTTGGTCTGCCATACATCATACAAGATACATATTTTTTACAAGCAAATTCTGAAAATTCATGTTGGGTACAAAAATATTGTTGGCAGAGGGTCCCCCCCATTCATACTGAAAATCATAATAAAAACATGTAATCATGAAAACTAACAGTTGTACATCCATTGCTTTTGAGATGGATAGTCATTACCTACTTTAATACTCTGCTTACTGGGTTCATCTATCTTGTTTTTTATTGTGTTCCCAATGGTAAAATCTTTGAGGCTCATAGCAATTAATACTATTAGGTGAGAAAAAATATTTAGTATTTACTAACTGGGATTTTTTTCCATAAAAGTCCAATAAGATAATCTAGTTAAAGTACAGTACAGTATGGATCAGATGATTGTACTTTCCCGTCTGGTTTTAATATAATAAATCCTGTATTCAATCCACAATAGGCTAATCCATGCTTATTCACAATGGAATGGCTCTTTTCTTCTAATTTCTCTCCATATTTCTGTCATAATATTTGCATAAATGAGACACATAGCTAATTTAAAGTAGAACTCTGCTCTGCATAAGCCCTACAGTTACAAATCAAGGATATTATGACATATAATAGGCTATGGTATAAACTGACATCTGTAAACTTTCATTCTCTTCCAATATGTTTTGTTCCTTTAATTCAATAGCCAGCACCTATTCCCAAGGTCTCTTGCTAAGAAATAGCCATAATTCCCAGGCGTTTCCATTAGGAGCTGTCCCTGGTCCTACGGAATGAGACACAAAATTGGTTGTTATTCAAAGGAACCATGCTGCTATTTGTTACTGAACCTTCTTCAGTGACCAGTCTCTTCCAGGTTTTATTTCACACTATTTCAATCTAGGTCTGTAAACACACACACAGACACACACACACACCACAGGGCCATAAAAAAAAGCCTTGGATTTTTGGATAAAATAGCTTTCAATTTACTCCAATGAATAGGTCTGTGACTAAAGAGCTGTTTGATTATTTTCATCTAATTTCCATGTATTTTGGTGTGCTGAAAACAAGAGCCGAGGTGGCGCAGTGGTTAAATGCAGCACTGCAGGCTACTTCAGCTGACTGCAGTTCGGCTGTTCAAATCTCACCGACTCAGGGTTGACTCAGCCTTCCATCCTTCCGAGGTGGGTAAAATGAGGACCCAGATTGTTGTTGGGGGCAATATGCTGACTCTGTAAACCACTTAGAGAGGGCTGAAAGCCCTATGAAGCGGTATATAAGTCTAACTGCTATTGCTATTGCTATTGCTAAATAAAATATTGAAAAAACTCCTAGACGTCATGATTTGCCACAACATGCAAAATTGTCTTCAAATTTATGATTTTTTTAAATTTTTGGTATTTTTTATATTATGGGTTTTTAACCAAATTTAAAGTCCAAATTACTATTAATTAATTCACATAAGTGCATTTAAGATATAAAATGCCAAAAAAACCTTAAAGGATTTGTCCGAGTTATGTAAAAAAAAATAGCACTGTAAATCTGATGGTCAGTAATATATACATAAGCTAAGCAAGTTTTAAGTCTGTGCTTCTAATGGTAGAAGGGGTTAATCTTTCCTGAAGAATCCAGTGGGAGGGAGACACAGGGCAGATAGCAGCATATCCGGTCAGTGCAGGGGGCATGGCCAGCACTGTGACAGACACAGAGCTGCTCTCTCCTGCATGCCACACTTGTGCATGAATCATCATCAGGTTCTTGGTTCTAGGCTGTTCACACTTTTTCATTGCAATTCATGTTAGCTTGTCATTCTTCAACCATTATGTTATGGCTCCACGAAAGTGTATTAATTCACCAGACAGTTTCTGTTTCATCTGTGGTGAATATACAGTGCTGAAGCAACAGCAGAGTATTACAGACTTTGTGAAAAAAAGTATACTTTGCATACTTTAGACTAAAAATTGGAGATTAAGATAAAGTTTGGGCGCCTCATAAAGTGTGCAAACAGTGTGTTGAGGACCTCCAAAACTGGTTCAAGGGTAAGAAAAAATATTTCCGTTATGGGATTCTTATGGTATGACGAGAGTAAAAGAACCATAGTGATGACTGTTACTTTTGTTCATGCGATGTGAAAGAGTTTAATTCCAAATGGAAGAATTCCATTTCATACCCCAATCTTCACTCAGCAATTCGTCCCATCCCCCATGGCACAGATATACCAGTACCCAAGCCCCCTGCTACCTTGGAAGAGATACCTAGCTCCGATGAAGGTGAAGTCATACCTGAACCAGATGACGAATCAAGTTCTGACTTTGAAGATGATACAAGACCAAAATTGTTTTCTCAGGAGGAGAGGAATGATTTTGTAAGAGACTTGAATCTTCCCAAAGATGCCACTGAGTTACTCAGATCAAGGCTGAAAAGCAGGAATTTATTGTTGCTAGGAGTGTCATCTTCATGGTTCAGACATCGTGAAAAGGAGTTCGTTCCTTACTTCGCCCAGGAAGACAAGTTGGTTTATTGCATCAATGTCGAAGGTCTAATGGGTCAATTTAAAATCCAATATGATTCAGAGCAATGGCGTCCTTTTATAGATTCTTCAAAAAGAAGTCTCAAAGCAGTTTTACTCTACAATGGTTTTTACGCTTCCATACCTGTACACTTGAAGGAAACCTACGAGAACTTGGAATTGGTTCTTCATAAACTTAAATATGAAGACCATGGTTGGCAAGTGTGTGGGGACTTGAAGGTCTTGTGCATGCTGCTCGGGAAAGAAGCTGGGTATACCAAATACCCTTGTTTTCTGTGTCTATGGCAGTGTTTTTCAACCTTTTTGTGCAAAGGCACACTTTTTTCATGAAAAAAAATCACGAGGCACACCACCATTAGAAAATGTTAAAAAAAATTAACTCTGTTCCTATATTGACTATATATAAAGTGTTTTTCCCACGGCACACCTTACACTATGTCACGGCACACTAGTGTGCCGCGGCACAGTGGTTGAAAAACACTGGTCTATGGGACAGTCAAGATCGACAAAATCACTGGACCAAGAAGAGTTGGCAGATGAGGGTGCTAACAGTCAGTGAAAAAATGTCCGAGAAATGTTGGTACATTCCCATAAAGTTCTTCTATCACCTCTCCACATAAAATTGGGATTGATGAAGCAATTCGTAAAATCACTTCCAAGAGATGGAGAATGCTTCAAATACTTGGTCACCAAATTTCCATGCCTGTCGGAGGCAAAATTGAAGGAAGGTGTGTTCGTCGGACCAGACATTAGAAGGCTTATAATTGATCAAGAATTTGTCAATACCATGACGGATCTTCAAAAAGAAGGGTGGATTGCATTTAAAGAAGTCGTACAGAAATTTTTAGGCAATAACAAAGATCCTCACTACAAAAAGATTGTCGGAAGAATGCTGAAAGCATTTCAAGCTTTAGGTTGCCTGATGAGTTTGAAAGTGCATTTTCTCCAGTCCCACCTTGACTACTTTCCTGAAAATTTGGGAGCTGTGAGTGAGGAACAAGGTAAACGATTCCACCAAGACATTAAAGAGATGGAAAGGAGATACCAGGGAAAATGGAGCATTACAATGATGGAAGACTACTGTTGGATGCTTCAGAGAGACATTCCAGATGCTACTCACAAGCGTAACTGCACCAAGAGAAGCCTCACAAGGAAGAAGAATCGAGTTTAGTGTTTGTAGGTGAGCTCATTTCAGTTCAAAAAAGGATTTTCATGAAAATATTGTAATAAAACTTTAATTTTATAAGTCTATTTCCATTTATTTTGAGGTATTGCCTTATTTAACATAGTTACCTAAATTGTCAGGAAACATGATGTCCTATAACAAAATGGAGGTCATTTTCAGATTCAGCACACCCAAAAACATACAGATTATGTGGAATAACCAAAACAGCTCTCGAAATTTTTTTTTTGCAGATCTGCGATTAAACAATTCATATAGCAAATGTTTGCACAGTCCCATCTTTTGCTCTGCTATGAAATTTTATCATTATCATTCATAAAATAATTAAGAAAGAATAAATTTGGGGCAGAAATCCTTTTATTTATATATCATATTAAAACCAACTGATCTATCAGGCGTATTCCCAGGTCCATATTCTTGTCATATATTTGAATGGCAAATGGGTTATATTACTTTGATTGATACACAATTTAAAAAGTCTTATATTTTACAAGGGAAAATGATCTATTCAGGCAAAGAGCCATTGTCATAAGCAAGCCCATGTTTCCTGGTCAAAGATGAATTACAGATCCAAAGGTTTATTTCCTTTTCACAATACAAGAGAAAAGAATATTTGACAGGTTTCTAGGACTTCAGAAGTCTGCTGACAACCGAAAAAAATAAAATAAGAAAAAAAAAATGACAGCTCTTAGATCCCAATGTAATTCAACAGGCTGCTGTGCAAAAATCAAAGGTAGCATTCAAAAGGAAAACTCTTTTCCCCTCCATTTTGTATAGGAACTATGTGTGATATAATGGATTAGTTTGCAGGAGGCATGTTTGATCAATAGTATTCATTTTATTGCGCATTTCTTTCTTTTTCTGCTTTGTCAAAAAGAAAAAGAATGCAGAACTTTATTTTTAAAACTGTATTTTGAAAGGCTTAAAATCTAAGTAAGCTTGCAATCCATTAGAGATAAAATCTTGGTCACCAACAGATGGTTCAGAGCAGTGGTGGGTTTCAAATTTTTTTTAGAACCTCTTCTGTAGGTGTGGCCTGCTTTGTGGGAATGGCTTGCCGGCCATGTGACTGGATGGGAGTGGCTTGCCAGCCATGTGACTGGGTGGGTGTGGCCAACTTGTAAAATGTGGTGAAACTCACTTAACTCACTCTTGCTTAGCAACCAAAATGTTCGCTCAGAAACTCTGGCATTGAAGCACACAAGTCTTAAAGTTGTCAAGTTACAAGACCCTTGCACCCCTAACCCTTTAGAAAAAAAAACCCAGGGGTGTTCAAACTTGACAGCTTTAAGACTTGTGGACTTCAACTCCCAGAATTCCTTCTCTCACTCTTCATCTTGATGATGTGTGGATGGACGAGGGGAGGGAGCTGGAACCGGTTCTAAATGGCACTCTAGATTTGTGGAACCTCTTCTATAGAAGAGGTTAGAACTGGCAGGAACCCACCCCTGGTTCAGAGATAGAGTATCCAAGAGTGAGTGAGGTACACAATCAGAAGGTACAGTCCAACTTTGGAACTCCCTTATAAAATTAAAACAAAACACCTTCTACAGTTCTTCTTTCTTCTATATTAGAGCTCCAAAATTTGGAAAGGGAACAGGGAGAGGAGAATAATGTCCTTTGTTAAATGTCTGCTGGTTGGTTTGGAGCAGGGGTGAGTTTCAGGCGGTTCGCGGCGGTCCCCGCGAACCGGTTGGTCGGCGAACCCGGAAGTAAGTAACTTCCGGGAACGCCGAAGGGTCCACCCGCCCGCCCGCATTTCTTACCCGGTTTTGACAAGTTCTGCGCTTCCACGCATGCGCAGGATGCATACAGCGCCTGCGCGATCCTCCAGGAGCAGCTGGAGCATTGCACAGACGCTAGTACGCATGCGTGCACTGCGCGTGTGCACGAGGACGCTGCCGGCCCCGTTCCAACTGAACCGGTTGGAACGGGGCGAGAAACCCACCCCTGGTTTGGAGTTTTAAGATTTATATCTTTCAAGACTCAGATATGGAAATAAATTGTTTAGATCTGTGGTAAAGGATATTTCTGTCTTGGCAAGGAAGATAATCCAAACTCTCTTGCACCATGGTGCAAGTTTAGAACTGACATTGTTTTAGATGACTCAAAGGCTCTTGAGGTACAGGTAGGATTGCCTCATAAAAACCATCCTATGACCAAAAAAAATAGATTGAATCAGGATTTTAATTTTAAACACACACACTCACACACACAAAACACAAACATGCTTTGTTTAATCATTTAGACATTTGCTGCAGCAGTACTATTGGATATTCAATAGAAAAAAATGAATATTTGCATAGCTGCATCATGTACAGGCCCAGTTTGATATAGTGATTTAAGTCAATAAAGATAATTAGTTCTAGTCTTGCTTAGGTGCAAAGGTAGCCTGGTGACTTTCTCCCAGCCCAGAAAGAAGACAAATGTCTTTCCAAAAATACTGTTCAGAAAACTGCAGAGACTTGTCCAGGTAGTCATCTATTGTGACCCAGCAGGTGCCATTGGAACTGCCACCAGACTCCGACAGCAAGGGGCCCTCTGAGTTGGCTCTGGAGGATGTGGAGGACCCTGGACAGGGTTCTAACTCCGACCAGGGCGCAGAAAGGCTGGTTGGCCACCAGGAGACACCTGAGCCTTGGACCAGTGAGGAGGAGACAAGGGTGAGTGAGCCGGAGGCCAGTAGTGAGTTGTTCCTGGATGCATGCCATCGAAGAGCTACTAGGCGTCAGGAACAATTACGCAATTACAGGAGGTGATTGTACTCAGCTGGTGGTTATTAGGCTCCACTCCAGACTATAAAAAGCTACTTGTGCACATGGCCCTCTTTGCAGAAGTCAACGCAGGATTGAACGTTGGAGGATATTACTGTGAGCTTGGCAGGCTGGATTGCTGCCAAGCTTTATCTGTGTTTATTGCTGCCTGAGTTTGTCTGAGTTGCTGCCAAGGTCCTTATCTGTTTGTTCTGCATGGCTTTCAGCCACCGAGGTTTTGGTGTCTTGCTATTAAAGGACATTCCAGTTAAGCTTTTCTCGGCATTCGTTACTGGATGGAGGAGGGGGTCAGAAAAGTCATCCATAATTAGTAATGGCATAAAACACACACACACACACACACACTTAAAAATCTGAACAACCTATGAATGCTTGAGAAATTTTTTTTTATGAACTGTTAAAAACTAACTTGACATAATATACGACTCCAAATTTAGTTATTTGTCTTTTTTTCTTAAATGATTCGATGCAGTTTTTTGGATCAGAAAAATGAGAAAATATAATAAATGTAAAGTTTGAGTGGCATTTTTACAAGTCATTGCATGCAATACATTTGGAAATATCATTTTGGGTTTTTAAAAGAATCCAAATATTATGAAAATAGGATAGCATAAACTTTTGAGGAAACTTATATAAAAATTGCATGGTCTGGAAATGGACTGGCCTATCCTTTCGCACACAAGACCAATAAAAAACAATTAATTAAGTTAGATAAATGGGATATAGAATATTGATATAGTGTCATTAGTAACTGAAGCAATCCGCTTATGAAATGACAGAAATGTAAATCAAACCACAACAGAATACACTAAAATTTAAAAAAAAAACCTCTTCTCTAACTAAAATTGATATAGTAAATGAATGATAACTGACACTTCTCTTCTCAGAAGTCTGATACATTTACAAAAAGTAGAAATATATAACTTGCTTTTCTCACTGTTGCATAGTGGGTAGAACGTTATACTTGGACTGGGCTCAAACCCCATTCAGCTATGATACTCAGTGCCTTTGGGCTAATTCTTCTAGGTTTGTCTAACTTCCTTGAGAGCCGAGGTAGTGCAGTGGTGAAATGCAGCACTGCAGGCTACTTCAGCTGACTGCAGTTCTGCAGTTCGGCTGTTCAAATCTCACCGGCTCAAGGTTGACTCAGCCTTCCATCGTTCCGAGGTGGGTAAAATGAGGACCCGGATTGTTGGAGGCAATATGCTGACTCTGGAAAGTCCTATGAAGTGGTAGTTAAGTCTAACTGCTATTCCTCTGGTTTCCTAAAATATAGTATGACTGCTCCATCGTTGCTAGTTTGAGGTCTTTGGAGGAGATTAAAAAATACCTGTTACAAATGACTCACTTAAATCATACTATCATAATTAAAGTAATTAATATGTTGGTGCAAAGCAGACACAATTATCCTCAATCAGCGGCTTCACTTTAAGACAAAGTGTGCCTAGGCAGAAGATCACTATCACAGGACAAAAAAATAGGTGGCTGCAGATTACTTCCAATCTGGGAAGGAAATATGCCATTTTGGGATGAGTTCATTAGTTATGGATTATCACCAAAAAAACAACACCACCTTTTCAGAACTACTTGAACTAAGGAGATATTTCCTGACATTAACCAATGGGAAATTATTTTCTAAGAAAGAATATGCCAACTATGTAAGATTTTTCTCATGGGCACTGTGATTTTTTTAATGAATTGGAGGCATGTAAATAAGTCTGAGAAAAATAACCAGACCTATCTAAAAACCCAGAAGATGACTATTTGATGTGAATAGTCAGAATCTTTATAGCTAAATTTCTTCCTTATTAGTATTGGTAAACAGTAGTATTTAAAATGGATGAAACGTGCATTAATATACTGTAGCTGATAAAATGTGCTTTTAAATCATTGTGACTTCATGTGAGGGCTTCTCAAAATATCTATTTTACATGAGGTACAAGCCTTAACTGACATTGCTCAAACATCCCTTTCTTATTAGCTAACAAGAACAATTAGGAAATGTTTCCAGTAACTTTAATCTCTCTGCCTGAATACACACTGTTCATTTTTCTATGTCAACAAATGCTGATACTTAAAAACAGATTTCCATAAACTAATTTACCTATTTTTCTATCCAAAAGACATGACTTCCCTGACTGTTAATTCTATTTGACAGTGAATGGCTGGGTTGTTTAGCCCTGGCAAAACATGGCGTTGTTGTGAAGTGATTTCTAATGAACTCTACTTAGGAAAGGCCCATAATATTGATAAATTTTGACAAAAACGAAAATACATTATTAATGAAATAAAAACAGGGGCAGCCACTGAGAAATAAGCTGATTCTAAAAGAATTCTATTTCTATTTCTATTTATTAAATTTATAGGCCGCCCAATCCCGAAGGACTCCGGGCGGCTTACAGAAATAAAATTTTAAGAAAAAGGTTAAAAAACAGTCAGAAGAAAGCAGATTAAAAGAAGCACATCATACACCCAGTCTAAGCGGGGCTGGACCTCGGTCAAGAGGTCAACAGCCTCAGGCCTGCCGGAATAGTCAGGTTTTGATAGCTTTTCGGAAGGCCATGAGAGTGGATAGGGTCCGGATCTCTGGGGGTAGTTCATTCTTAGAAACCACCAGTCTCTCAATTTAGATACTTACATGAAAAAAAAAATGGAACAAAGAAAAAAGCTTTATAGTCCTTTTTTTCAAGAATACAGTTGCTGAACATGTTCTTTAAGTATGGAGAGACAGATTTGTATTGTTATTTTAAAAAAAATAAGTGCTCCACTCTTGACCTTTGTTAACCAATAGACAAAGTTTTTATGTAAGTATTCATTTACTGGAATATTTGTCTATGGTATTTGGGAAAAGTTTATAAGAAAAGGTTATGAAGAATCCACTTTTCACAACAGTAGCCTCATACTTTTTCTGCATTCTCTAAAAATTAAAAATGTTATCAATAGTCATAGTACTATGTAAGAAGTTTATAGATTCAATAAGTTATAGATTTCAAAATATATGGGTTGTAATTTTGTCCACAGATGGATTTACAGAAACTTTCAAGAGGCTAGTTACTGAGAATTAAATGCAAATCACCTAGACGAGGGGTTTCAGACTCACGCCATCATATTGCCGTCATGTGATGTATCATGACTTCCCACCCTTCACTAAACTAGGGGTGAGCAGGGCCAGCGTGTGATGCATCTGGCCTGCGGGCTGTGAGTTTGACACCCCTGATCTAGACCTATAAATAAAGCCAGAAAATGAATCCTTCAAAGGCTGCAAGGAGTTGACAGGACAAACAATTTCTTGTCACCTCAAGGCTCGATTACTGTAATGCACTCTACATGGGGCTGCCCCTGAAAAGTGTTCGGAGACTACAGTTGGTCCAGAATGCAGCCACTCGAGTGAAATCGGGTGTACCTAGGTACACCCATGTTTCACCTATCCTCCGCGAGCTGCACTGGCTTCCTTTTGGCCTCCGAACGCACTTCAAGGTGCTGGTTATTACCTTTAAAGCCCTACATGGCTTAGGACCTGGATATCTGAGAGACCGCCTCCTGCCACATACCTCCCAACGACCCATAAGATCTCACAAGTTGGGCCTTCTCCGGGTGCTGTCGACCGGACAATGCCGGCTGGCGGCTCCTCGGGGGAGGGCCTTCTCTGTAGCTGCTCCGGCCCTGTGGAACGATCTACCCGTAGAGATCCGGACCCTTCCCACTCTCTCGGCCTTCCGAAAAGCCACTAAAACCTGGCTGTTCCGGCAGGCCTGGGGCTGTTGAACAAGGAATGTATGGTGTGCTGTTTTTTGAATTATATCTCACGTTATTTTTTTTAATTGTTATTTTTATCTTGCTGTAAGCCGCCCAGAGTCCTACGGGATTGGGAGGCATACAAATTTATTAAATTGCTAAATTGTATAATAACTCCTAAAATAAATGAAAGTGATGGAAACATTTTCTAAAAGGCCTAAATTGAATCTAATGGCAAAGCTTCTGTGGCTGTTTAAGGTGGAATAAGAAATCTTATTGGAAGGACTTACCTGATCCTTCTTGATTTGTTTCATAAGAGCTTTATAGATTAATGCTGCTCAGTGAGACTTGTTAATCATGCCCAGCTTAAACTGTATTGATTTAATAGGTGTATTTTGGAAGCTGAAGTCCACACATATTAAAGTTGCTGAGGCTGAGAAACACTAAGTTATATGGCATTTTTTTTGGGGGGGGAATCAAATATAATCATTGTTTCTTTCTAACAGTTCTCTTTCCTAATTTGTTTTAAAAATGGTGTTCCAAACCAGTAAAACTGAAGACGATAGAATATCGGACTCTATAAGATCATGAATGGTGGTTTAGAACTAATTTGTGTGTTAATGTTTTTAATCAGTTACTATCATGAAAGACTAAGCTTTTATTATATGTCATTTTTGTTCATTTCTATTTTTTTCAATTTTCTGAAAAATAAAAATATGTGAATACAAGGAAAGCAAATCAACATGAAGAATACTGTTACATAAATCCTAAGCGTTGACAGATTTCGGTGAAACATTTTATGCTTTCAAAAGTATGTGGTAGTCTTTCTGCAAATGTTCAGACTTAAATCTAAAGTTCAGACTTAAATCTAAAGTTATTCATTAATAGAAAAATTCAGAATTTCAAAAAGTAGCATTTAATTTTTGAATTTATTTGCTGCCCATCTCATAACGAAAAAATAGTAAAATGACTGTAAACCTTATATTTCTACAAAGAACCTGGTTCACCATACTAAGTTCCCTTTTCGGTGCCTTCTGATCAGATTCTTGGAAATTACCTGGACAGGTTGCTGCAGTTTTCTTGACAAGTTTTTTTCAGAAGTAATTTACCATTGCTTCCTTCCTGGGGCTAAGAGAGAGTGACTGGCCTAAGCTCCCAGTTTCTAGCCTGTTCTCTCAACCACTACACATTAGTCTCTTGTAAGAATGATATGATTGAAGTATGGGTTTCTTAAGATACTTTTAAAGAAACTTTCAAATATTACAGTAGGAAAATAATTAATCCCCAAAAAGAATAAATAAAAATGCATTCAGATATGCCCCTTGTTTGGTCCAAATGCTTTGACAGCTTCTACATACTGCAGGCCACTTTAGCTGACTGTGATCTGCAGTTCAGCGGTTCAAATCTCACTGGCTCAAGGTCGACTCAGCCTTCCATCCTTCCGAGGTGGGTGAAATGAGGACCCGGACTGTGGGGGCAAGTTGCTGACTCAATTTGCTAAAAAATTTGTGAACCGCTTAGAGAGGGCTGAAAGCCCTATGAAGTGGTATATAAGTCTAATAAATAAATAAATAAATAAATAAATAAATAAATAAATAAATAAATAAATAAATAAATAAATAAATAAATACATACATACATACATACATACATACATACATACATTCATAAATAAGTTAAGCATCAATTCAATAGGACAGAAAATTAAAACAATTTAAACCTATACTTGAAATATGTATCAGAAATTTACAGTTGAAAATTATTTCTGTGGAACAAAACCAATGATTTCAGATATTAAAAATATTAAATAGATTTCTTATCTTAGAATAGATTAATTCAATGGTAAACTAGTCCCTCAAAAAAAATTTTTTAATGATGTTATTCTTCTTCTACTGAACTTCAGCGAATATTTTTACATCTTATCTTAAATTTAAAATCTGTAACATGACTGAATTTTCATTCTGTTGTACAGACATGCATAAGTACAGGCTCTTATACATATAACAATTTCCCCACATTTTATTCTAGTAAATATGCAAAATATCTCCAGAGGCATTCATAATTAATGGGATTAGCAGAATTAATGGAGAACACAAAAGTAAAACTATAAGTTGCAGTCACAGGATTTCTTGCTTAATGATTGTTTGTTTGCTTAACAACAAAACAGGAAGTAAATCCTTTATGTTGACATGATTTTTTTGTTTAGGAATAGTGAATTTTATAACAGAGTTACCAGTCCTAATAAAGGTCACTAAGTGAGGACTACCGATATAACATGCAATATTAATTGAAAGCTTTTGTGGATTTTATTTAAATAATTCATTTAAAATTTGAGGAATACCTAGGAATACATATTTATTTGTTTATAAATTTTAAAGGCTGCCCATCTCAACTTAGTAATTCTGGGTGGTCAACAATAGCTAAAACAATAATATACAGCAAAATAGAATAAACATAATACAAACCTGTTCTGACCCCACTTGTCGTCATTCACAGACGACAGTCAGACAGACTTAAAAGGAAATAACTTTATCAGTCCTGGCTCACGCTGGCTGTGAGCCCAAAATAAACATAAATAAAGTCTCTGGCAAAAGGGTTACGCAACAGAATGCAAAAACAAAGAGCTCTTACAGCAAAACCAGGTTTACGGAAAGAAAGCAAATCACTTCTCCAAGTGTCTCTTTGAATCAGGGTTACAGAAAGCAAATCACTTATCCAAGTGCCTCTCACAAACAAACCACGACCGATGAACGACAAACCACGAACGAACGAACGAACGAACATTGACTTCTGCAACCAGAGCTTGGCACCATCAGTCCTTTTATCTCCAGAAGACAACACTAACGAGCAACAGCTGGAGCAACATTCCTGCATCCCGACTCAACTCACAGCAAACTTCTGCTGAGTCACAACACAAACCAATGTGACTGAAGCCCCAAATAAACTTCTCATAACTTATCATAAAATATATATAGTGGGCTCCACTAATAGCCAGTCCCATTGACTGAAGACAGGCCATGCGTCCATGCTAACATGGACTGGATTCAGGCCAAACTATATTAAAAGATGACATTTCTGTTAATGTAGCATGTATGACTCATTAGCTGAGATCCTTTTACACGAGAATTTAAATAGCAAAAATATTACAGTATTACAAAATTCAACTGGTTAAGTTTACCTGGTTTCATATATTCCATCCTGCCCTTTCTTGCTCCCTAAAGCAAGTTTTGTTCTCTATTTCTGCATTGGGGCTTAGGAGAAGGAATAATTGGCTCCCAGAGTCAATAGTGTGGTTTACAGCTTGTCTCTGATTTCTGTGAGGTGGTTTATGCCAGAGTAAGTTAATACATTTGGATCCTGGCCCTTGTTCATGCTTGTTTATTGGCAGAAAAGTTACAACATAATTTTAGAAACCATTCAACTACATCCAAACCATATTTTAAAAAATGTCAAGCAGTACAACATTTCCCGTAGCTTCCAGGAATGCCCTGTGGTAGAACATGAAAAATCAAGTATTTTCATTTGCAGATAAGGTTACAGTGTGCCTATCTTCCAATGTACATGGTCGGAGAACAAATTAGCTCTTGCCAGTTGTGGCTGGCAGGCAAAAGTTCAAAGTTTAGTAAGTTCAAGACAGGCTGTTCACTTGGCACAGGGATAAAAGCCAGGAAAGGTTTAGTTTGGAAATGCAAGGAGTGTAGTTTCCAATTCAGCTTCTGCCGTAATAAAAAAAAGGGGTGGATTCCACTCGAACCTTGGTTGCAATCAAAGAAAGGAAAATGTTTTAAAATGCAACAAATCACAAACCTTGGAAAATATAGTATAGAGGAGGATCAGGAAAAGATGAGACCATATCAACAACGCATAGTTAACCAATGGGAACTAAGGGACATGTTTTAACAGAAATCATAGTAAATACTTGGCTGTTTTGGAATTGATAGAAATAAATGCTGGAGAAACAAATTATAATTTCCATTCTTTAACTTATCTCTTCTACTTTCTTCTTCAGCTACAGAACATTATTGAGGCTTGTTATAATCTTGAATAATTTTGTGCCGAGGTGGCGCAGTGGTTAAATGCAGCACTGCAGGCTACTTCAGCTGACTGCAATTCTGCAGTTTGGCTGTTCATATCTCACCGGCTCAGGGTTGATTCAGCCTTCCATCCTTCCGAGGTGGGTAAAATGAGGACCTGGATTGTTGTTGGGGGCAATATGTTGACTCTGTAAACCGCTTAGAGAGGGCTGAAAGCCCTATGAAGCGGTATATAAGTCTAACTGCTATTGCTATTGCTATTGTGAAAAGGGACAAAGGAAAAAAATGAAAAGGAAGCATTATTTGAAGAAACTAAAGATCAAAATTGTTAAAAGTAAATGAGGTAATATAAATGCCACAAATTTTAATAATGTAATTGATCAATGTGAAGATAGGTATGTTATCATCTCTGGTAACAACTTTTACTGACATCAGGACTGAAAGTATGAGGTGTTATGGATCTGTTGTATATAGATAAGAAATGGGATATGGAAAGAAGACTGTCAGGCCTGCAATTATATTTCTTTTAGAATTTTGGCCTGCCACACTTTCTCTTATTTCAATATGCTGTTTTGTTAGTATAGTCAATGGGAGGGGGGAATAGACAGGAGTAGGATTGTGGAATGTATTGTTGTCATTCTTTACTAGAAGCCAAGGTCATCTTTTGTCTCTGTACTTTTACACCTGACCGGAAGCAGCTGAGGGTGGATGCCAGCGTGGAAGAAGAAGATTGGACCATGTGATGGATTGTGGGTGTGGGGACAAGATCATGAACTTTTAACTGGGTGGAATTCTGATGTCATTTCCAGAATTGGGATTACACAGATGTGCTAAGATGTCTGCTTTATTAAACTGGAACTTTAAGGATCGTTTTGCCTTGGACTCTGATTTAATTCTACATGATACTTGGAACGCTGACAAAGACATTATTTGATGTATTTTAAAAGATGGTGATAAGTTACTAACATTGTTTATTTATTGTGATGAAGGGGAAAGTCACTTCATTATATATTTTTCTTTTTCTTTACTGTATTCTTATTTTTACTTTCTTTTCTATTTTCCATTCCATTTGTTTTGTTTTCTTTTCTGCACGTTCTATTTTGTCTTTATTTGCAATTTGAATTAGTTTTTATTGTTGTAAATTAGGATCTTTAATAAAATTACCATGGAAGAGGATGAATTATAGGTGGCAACTAAAGTAACCCAGGTTCAAGTTTCAAATACCCTGGTTGCACAGCTCTTCTGCGCCATTCAATGTGCTGATTGAATTGCGTGCCATAAATCTCAAAAACCAGGAGCCCTGAGGGCAGTGGTTAGAATGCAATATTGCAGGCTAACTCGGCACGTAGTCTGGAGTTCAATCCTGACCGGCTCAATATTGACTTAGCCTTCCATCATTCCAAGATCAGTAAAATGAGGATCCAGATTGTTGAGGTCAATATACTGAAATTGTTAACCACCCAGAGAGTACTGTAAAGCAACATGGAGTGGTATGTAAGTCTAAGTGTTGTTGCTATTACTGGAAAACACAACAACCAATACCTGAAATTAGACACAACAGTATCCTGTCATGATGCCATACAGCCAATGACTTGAAAATATTACTAATTTAAACAGCATATATAACTCTATTCATGCAATCATAGGTATTTCCATATTCAACAGATGCACTCATTTAAAAAGGATTCTTTCTTTTAATATCTAATCTTCCATTGTTGTTTAAAGTTATCGCTTGCATCCCACATTAGTTTCAGTGTGATTACACTTTAAGAAGACTGTTGAGGATTGAATTCTTTATTCCTGAAATGAAATTTTGGTACCGAGGACTATAAAATGCAACTTTCAGTCTGACTTTGCTAAGAGCCTTTTTGTAATTTGCCAGATGTCTTGTTGTTCTTTAGGGGTTAGAGAGGGGAAAGAATTATTTCAGTAGAAAAGCCAAATATTCTGCATTCTGGCCAGTTTTTAGATACCTCTTTTAAAGGAACCAAGATAAACTGTGGTTGGCTATTTTTTTTGAAGCAGAGGAAATTATTGAACTATGCAGTATTTTAAATTAATTAAATTAATGCATTCAAAATATGAATGGAGACTGTGTATTGCAGGGGTGTCAAACTTAAGGCCCATGGGCCGGTTCCAGCTCACAGGGTGCTTAAATCTGGCCTGTGGGACCAACCTGGAAATCGTGATCCGACAAATGCGCGCATGAAAAAAGTGTGCCAACAAAACCGCAACATCATCAACATGCCGACAACAGCGCACCGACCGAAGCATGATTTAAGTTAAGGTAAGGGTTAGGTTTAGGGTTAGGGTTAGGGTTAGGGTTAAGGTTAGGGTTAGGGTTAGGGTTAGGTTTAGGGTTAGGGTTAGGGTTAGGTTTAGGTTTAGGGTTAGGGTTAGGGTTAGGTTTAGGTTTAGGTTTAGGTTTAGGGTTAGGGTTAGGGTTAGGGTTAAGTTTAGGGTTAGGTTTAGGGTTAGGGTTAGGGTTAAGTTTAGGGTTAGGGTTAGGGTTAGGGTTAGGGTTAGGATTAGGGTTAGGGTTAGGTTTAGGGTTAGATTTAGAGCGTGCTTCTGTCGGCACGCTGTTGTCGGCGCTTATTCTTCGGCGTGGTTTAGAACTTGCGGTTTTGTCATCGTGGTTTAGTTGGGCGCGTTTTTGTCTGGCGCCCTTTTGTCGGTAAACCCCTGGAAATAGCAAAGGATCAGTCCTGGGTGCCTCTGGCAGCCAAAACAGGCAACAGGGGGAGCTGCGTGCGCCCCCACACCCGATTGTCAGCCTGGACAGCCTCCTGAAGCCTCCTACCAGCCAAAACCGGATGCAGGGGGGCACATGGCCTCCTTGAACCCCATTTTGGCTGGCAGAATGCTGCAGGCCAGCTGTCCGTCCCCTCCTCGGCAAGCCCATAGAGGAGAACTACAATGATGATCTGGCCCTGGAAGATATCCAGTTTGACACTCCTGGTATATTGTTAAAACTAAAGTGTACCATCATTTTGTAAGTACATGCAACATTTAATCTTCTCTGGTTCTTGCATTGAGAACTGTGTCGGGCTCTCTCAAGATTTTACTGAAATTCAATCTACATATCCTAGTATTAATTTTTTGTTAACATCTGTGTATTTGTAAAATCAGATGTAGGGAGCTGAAAACTTTTGAATCATGTTTATAGGTAGCAGTATTGAGCATGTTAGATGCTGATACTATCAATAAAGCCTTTTATTTTTATGTGGAAAAATACATTTCTAAGGTTTTTAGTATGCATTTCTTGAAAATTTATGTTCATTTAAGTGCTGTAGGCTTGATAGTTTTAATAGTAGCTAACAAAAATAAAAAAAGATTTGTAGTACTTCAAAGACTAATAGCATGAGCCACGTTGTGTCAGATGCATAAAAGAGTAATCTTATTCTACAACTATATGCTGTTATTACTGTTACTCTTTAGTCGTTCATAGCTTCTGACACATAGTGACCAAAGTTACTTCTTATTGCTGTCATTAATTGGTTTTTCAGCTCTTCTAAGCTTACAGATCCACTTTGGCCTAGTGAATCAGGCATCCAGCTAAAAAGCAGGAGACCATGAGTTCTAATTCTGTCTTAGCCATAAAAGCCAGCTGGATGACCTTGAACCAGTCACTTGCTCTCAGCGAAACCCACCTCACATAGTTATTCTTGGGGGGGGGGAGGAAAAGAAAGGGGTATTGAATATGTTCCCATCTTGAGTTATTTCTAAAAACAATGAAGGCAAATAAATAAATAAATAAATAAATGCAAACAAACAAACAAACAAACAAACAAATATTATATCATTGTGTTGCGGCCCAGCAGGAGCCGTTGGAGCTGCCACCAGACTCTGACAGCGAGGGGCCCTCTGAGTCGGCTCTGGAGGATGTGGAGGACCCTGGACAGGGTTCCGACTCCAAGCAGGGCGCAGAGAGACTGGTTGGCCATCAGGTGGTGCCTGAGCCTTGGACCAGTGGGGAGGAGACAAGAGAGAGTGATCCAGAAGCCAGCAGTGAGTTGTTCCTGGATGCATGCCATCGAAGAGCTACTAGGCGTCAGGAACAATTACGCAATTACAGGAGGTGATTGTACTCAGCTGGTGGTCATTAGGCTCCTCTCCAGACTATAAAAGCTACTTGTGCACACGGCCCTCTTTGTAGAAGTCAACGCAGGATTGAATGTCGGAGGACAGTTCTGTGAGCTTGGCAGGCTGGATGGCTGCCAAGCCTTATCTGTGTTTATTGCTGCCTGAGTTTGTCTGAGTTGCTGCCAAGGTCCTTATCTGTTTGTTTGCTTGGCTTTCAGCCACTGAGGTTTTGGTGTCTTGCTATTAAAGGACATTCCAGTTAAGCTCGTCTCGGCAGTCGTTACTGGATGGAGGAGGGGGTCAGAACACACAGTATCTAGTATTTGTAGTGATATTTAGCCATCCTGTCCCTTGATCAGCCTTATTTTAACTACCTATGACTTCTACATGTTGTCCTCTAAAACCTAAAAAAATAGGTTTAAAAATTCAGATGCTTTGAAATAGTACCCTAATAAAGAAGTCAATAATTGATTTTGCTTATGTTGTGCTTTATGATAGAGTCCCTAGGGTTAGGATTGAGGTTATAAGGCACACACATTTCTGTCTTTCAAAGACAGCAAGATGGTTTAACAAATTTCTTTGCAACTTGTGTTTTTCTACTGATATTGGCCAAACCACAGCTTTGGTTGGTGAGTATGACCCACTAGAATGATGACTCTTTACTGACTCATCATTGTTATGCCTTGAAGTGGTCTTATTACACAATGGCAATGTACAGCCTCCAGTACCCGATGGCTACGCTGCACACGTGAAAGAAACATACAAAAACATGGAAATGTTGTTGAACCACATCCAGTACACCCAACACAACTAGAACATCTGTAAAGATCTAAAAGTAGTGGCTCTGCTGCTTGGAATGCAGCTCTGCTATACCAAATAGTTGGTTGTTACATATGTGAATGGGACAACCACAAGAGAGAGTTGCATTATATTAAAAAAAAGAAATGGCCACTCGGAAAGAATTGATTCCAGGACAGAAAAATGTGGCACCACTTGTTAATCTCACAAAGGTATTTTTCTTCTGCTTCAGAAACTACTCAGACTGGTGAAAAAAATTTGTGAAAGCGATGAACAAGGGAGGTGAAGGTTTTAGTTAGAATAACTGATGCCAAGATTAAAGAAGGCCTTTTTGTTGGTCCACAGATCAAATATGACAAATGGTTTCAAGATCTGCTAGTAGAGCCAGAGAAAATCATCTGGAAAGCATTCAAGGATGCTCTTTTCAACATCAAACTACATTCAGCTGATGGACACTTGTCTTTCAGCATACAAAACCATGAAGTACAATATGTTATTTGAAGATTCATTTTCTGCATTTATACTTGGACTTCTTTCTCAAAACTCTAGGTGCAGTCAGTGATGAACATGGTTTCCAAGCAACTGGAATCCATCAGCAACTGAACTTACCGATCATTATTGGGCACTGCAGTGAGATGCAGCAGACACTGGGTACAAATGAAAATGAACAGCAAAATAATTTTTAGCCCTGTTGAACTCATGTAGCATGTTGGAAACATTATTAACTAAATATATTATAGACTTTGAAAGTTTACTTCATGTTTCTCAAGTTTCCTGCATGATACAGTCATTCTAAAATTATAGTTGTATTCAGTTTGGAAGGAGTTTATCACAATTACCAAACGTTTTTGAGGAAGCAAAACTTTTGAAAAAAAATGTTGTCCAGTGTTATCCATCCCTATCCTATTGCCCGTACAGCAGAGGTGGGTTCCTACCAGTTCGCACCTATTCGGTAGAACCGGTTCGTCAAATCTACCGGACCGGTTAGAAGAGGTTCCACCAGTGGACCCGGAAAGCAGGCCACACCTACAGAAGAGGTTCCAAAATTTTTTGAAACCCACCACTGGTCCTTGGATATGATTATTCTACACTATCATGCTCCTATTTATAAAACTCAGTGCCTCTGTGAAAGGTAAGGATGACTACTGCATTTGTGGTGCAATCAGAACATTGCGTGTGTTGAAGTTGTTTTAACGCAAACCAAAGTTTACATCATATTCTTATGCATGCCAGTGCTGTGTGTGAGGTAATTTAAGATGGTTCTGACAAGTGTCATTGGCATCTTCATATCCGGTCACATGGGTGGCAAGTCACTCCCATTCGGTCACATGGGCGACAAGCCACTCCCACAAAGGAGGCCACACCCACAGAGTAGGTTCGAACAATTTTGAAACCCACCACTGCCGTACAGATATAGTATCATAATGTCCATTGAATTAAGCTGCTGCCTGAATTTGAATGGTGAAATGCTCTGATAGAATTGTTTTCCATAGCCTCCTTCCTATAGATCTGGTTTTTTTTTCTAGATTGTAATTCTTATGAATCACTAATTGCTGGCCTTATGCTTTTAAAAAACAGAAAACTAGAACATACAAATAATAGCCTCTTTTTAATTACAGATGAAATGCTATCAGGGATAGTATATTCCACTGTCCATAATCAGATCTTACTGCATTCAGTGACTGAAGTATAATTCAAAGAGCTTGGTGAAAGGATGAAGTCAAGAGTTAGTCTTAAGATCCTGCTACATATGACATTCTATTCAGAGGGGAAAATCTCAGTTGCAAACATCCCTGAAGGAAATCAAAAAAGCAGACATATACCTGGGAAGCAAGGGCTCTCTCTCTTCCTCTCATCCTGAAAAGGCCAAATTATTCTAGGCGACAAGTCCTGATCCTGCCAACTCTTGAAGTCAGACATGGAGATTTGTTTTGCTCCAGCAACCTCAGCAATCACCAGTCTCTAGGACTTCAAACGGCGTGGATTCCGACACATCCTTAGCAAGAGGCATGCCTTCTATAAGAGAGCTGATTGCCTCAATCTCTCCCCCAACTTTTATCTGGGGTGCCACTTCCTGCTGCACATTCTGAAGAAATATTAACTTTTCTTCAACAGACAACTTACCAGAGACAGGCGTGATATCAGATAATGTAAATGAAGATGGATTTCAGAAAGACGAGAGCCCCCTGGGATTTGTTTTGCCTTGAATTGACCATACATATGTTGGGGGTGAAAGAAATCTCATCTCAATGCCTCTGTCATGGTATATTTGTGGCTCCATGGTATATAATCATATCCATGGCCAACTGAATGAAGAGATTCCATTAAAGCCTTCATGGAAAAGCATACAAGGCACTTTACTTTAGCTTTACAGTTTGAATGACAAATATATGTGCTGAAATTCTGATGATAGCTCAGCCATCTGTTTTTACTCCTTTTCTTTTTCATTTATCTCCTCTGTATTTTTTTTAAAAAAATGACACACATATAATTATTAATATACATTTTGTACTGCTACTGAACTTTGACTTCTAAAAAATATAGTATAGAAGCAATCATGTTTCTGGATCAGGGCACTTCAGAAGAAAATGGGCAGGTAATGACACAAATGGTTTGCCAGGATTTTCTACTGCTGGCTCTGACTTGGTTTAAACAAGATTATGATGCAAATTGGCAGGGAAAGAGATATGAAACATTTTTACGCAGAGGGGCCAAAAATACACTGAGAAAGTTCTTTGTCAGAAGGTATTCCCATTGCTTGAAGTTGCTGCTGGTTTATTTCAGGTAGAGAAATTCATGGGTACCACTAGTGCTGTCTGTGGAAATATTTTTCATCCTGTGAACTTCTGCATTAAGAGGTAAACACTTGTCCGTGCTGTCTTCATTCCTCTCATTGTGACTGAGAAAGCTGGCTCTCCATTGCTCCCCCACCCTTCCTCACATGCGAGGCTATGGTTTGCGAACAGAGTCAATCGGAGTGACGTAAAGGATCATCAGGTCAGGTCTGTTCTCTACTGGGGATCGGTTTGCATTCCCAATAGGATGCGGCGTGGCAAAGTTCATATACACAAACTGCTCAGAATACATCTTACGCCCAAATCTCCAAGAGCTTTCCCTCTAAGGAATCTAACCTTTTGAAAGGCTGCCCTTGGAATGCGCAACTCCTCAAATGAGTGGGAAGAATGATATTATATCAGCATTCAGCATTGTTCACAGGTCCATGTACAAGAGTTCGGATCGTTTTAGCTCTGTATATCAAAAGAGGGGCTTGGGTTGACTCGGAGAGAAGGCAAATGCCGTACTCCATTAATGGGTTAATGATTTTAGCATGCTAGGATTTTCTTCTTTTTCTTTTTCTTTTTTTTCTTTTTGGAAAAGGCTTATTTAAATGTTTATCAGTTGTGCAAAGTGGAGCAGCACTAGAGAGACGCCAGGGAAAACCCATCATTGCCTATGCATGGCAGCGTTGTATGAAGATTAAAATAACATTGAGTATATTCTGTAAATGAAGGAGAGAACTAAAAAAAAAGCCTCCAGAGTCCATTATAAATTTTAATAATACATCAAGGTAATGTAACTGAATAACCGATCTCTGAGGGAAGAAACACAACATTTGGCTAATATTACAATTTAAATTATGAAAACAAAAAGTGCTTTTAGTTAATCTTGTCTTTCTGCTTTTATTCTTCAGGCTTTTTTAATTTTTTAATTTTTTTTAATTTTTTCCCTGAATCCAAAACACCATGTAAACAAATAAAAGTATGGAGGAAAAATAAACAGTTTGGCATCTCAGTAGATTAATTAATGCGCTCCAGCCTTGGCACCAGTAGGCGAAAATTATGTGCATAAATAATATCACTAATTAAAAAGATGCAGATTAACATGCAAATAATGTTAATGAGGATCTGCAATTCCAGAGTGGATTCGCATAACATCAACAATTTAATGGGTTGGAAGGCTTGTGTTTGCATTACATTAATAAATTTCAAAGACCTTGCATAAAAAAAAAGTTCTGTCAGAGGCTCCGTAGCCCACTTGTGAGTTGTAAATTCTGTGGGCAGTTGCAAACACTCATCGGCAGATGCCCAAGTCATTATCTCAAAGGCTGCTGAGAAGGTTCTGGGTGCCAGTGTCACCAGCTGTTAGGAACCGGGCAATGGGCAGTCAACCCTGCCAATTATTTGTATTATTTGGAGAGGCTTGATATTTATTTAAAATAATTAATATTTAGTGCTCCGCATCTTGATCTGAACGGGGAGCATTTTAAACAAGTAAAGTTGCTTTTTTTTTCCCGTTGTTGCTGCTCTTTTTCAACATCTCTTCTTAGCCTTTGATGTGTCATGGTTGGCTGAATGCATAATGGAATTGATTAAGCAGACATAATTTCTAACCATAGGCAAAACAATATAAAATGTCTTTCATGATGTAATCTAATGTTGAAATAAAATATGGCTGCATTAAAAACCCAAATTAGTCATAATAACCTGCATTTTATTTTCTGGGTTTTTTTTTTTTTATTGCCTGTATGAAAAAAAAGCCTGCTATTCTTATAATCAGAAGGAACTTCTCAGAGGAGAAAGGACAAACATTGGACAAAATTAAACTCATTTCCCACCCCTGCCCCCAGAATGCCAGGTGGTTCTATTAAAAAATATGGAATGGGTTTTGATATAGCCAGCTCCGTTATATTTTAAAATATTGCAATTCTAAACATATTGTCTATGAAATGAACTCTGTGGAATGCAAAAATTACTGCCAGGCAAAAAGGATAGAGGAGAGAAACTCAGGCAATTTCTTTTATAAATTCCACTACTGCTATTACTTTACTAGTACCATGGGTACGTAATAGTAACCATGACTGATATTTTGAAAACATGCCATGGAAGAAAATGGCTGCCATGTTGAGACTTGCACGTTGACAAAATGGCTGCCATGATAGGGATTGCCGGGCCCAAATCAAGTTTACCAGAGGGAAAAATGATGAATTGAGGTGGTGCAGTGGTTAAATGCAGCACTGCAGGCTACTTCAGCTGCAGTTCGGCTGTTCAAATCTCACCGGCTCAGGGTTGACTCAGCCTTCCATCCTTCCGAGGTGGGTAAAATGAGGACCCAGATTGTTGGGGGCAATATGCTGACTCTGTAAACCGCTTAGAGAGGGCTGAAAACCCTATGAAGTGGTATATAAGTCTAACTGCTATTGCTATTGCTATTGAATTACTCCTGTTACTTTTAAGTCACGAGAGTATCTCCATCACTGTTAATCCTCAGTTTATCATTATTCTTTTTTTTTTACTGGTGAGTGAGAGCATTTATAAATAAAATGCTGGTACAGCAATGAAATTTAGGCTGCCGAGATACAAATGCCCACTAGAGTCTCTATCTGTATTTTGAATCTCTCTGTTGCCATTTAATGGTTCTCCAGAGTTTTGCAGCTTGGATTGGACAACTCCAACAACAAACTACTCATTGTTTTTATTTTCTAAGATTAATCTGGAAAATGCAATAGATAAATATGGAGGCAAGTTCTTTACATTGAGTGATGCTGGTTTCGTTTTTAATTTTGGTTATGGTTTTTCACAACCAAGTAAATGTATCCTTCTTTCTGATGGCTTTTCTGCCTGCAGTACATAGCTGTTAGCATTTTCAAAGGAAGAAGACCCATGAAAGCACAGGTACACTCTAAAGGAGCAAGTTAATGAGAAGGATCAATGCAGAATGAAAAGAAAGTAAGGAGAGGATAAATATCTCCTTCCACTGTAGAACATATAGATAGCAGGCATATGTTAATAAGATCCGCGTGGAACTAAAAGTTGAAGCCAAAGAGACAAATGGCAATAGGAAAGAAAATGTGTCCCAAAGTTGGCACTTCAGACAAGGATATGCTTTGGATGTGAGCCTTCACCACAGAAATATGTGGGTATTGATCACAAGGCCTGTGTATTTTAATTGTATGCCATATGGGCTGCTCATCAAGGGGTAAAGGAAAAGAAACTTTTCAGTCAAAAATACCTTTAAAAAAACAACAACCCTTAAACAAGTAAGAGAAGTAAAACTACAGAAGGAAAAAAAAACCCCACACTTTAATGGTGGAGTGAAAAGGCAGAGAATTTTTGAGGAGAATTAGTCCACATATATTTTAAACATTTTTCTTCAGATTATAATGAGAGACAAAAGAGTTGTAGTTCAAAGATTTACAGTAACAGAAATGGCGGGGCATTATTACCTGCGAGACCACCTACTGCCACTGGTAGCCTCCCACCATCCAGTACAATCCCACAGAGTTGGCCTCCTCAGGGTGCCATCGGCCAGACAATGTTGGCTAGCGACCCCCAGATGGAGAGACTTCTCTGTGGGAGCGCCTTCCCTCTGGAATGAGCTGCCCCCGGAGCTTCGTATAATCCCCGACCTCCAGTCCTTCCGACATGCCCTAAAAAGTTGGCTTTTCCAGCAAGCCAGCCTGGCCTGAACAAAACAAAATAAATTATTGATCATTGTTTAATTTTAATTTTTAAAATGTTATTGTCAATTCCAATTGGGTTTGTTTGGGATATTCTATTTAATTTTTTTTAAACTTTTGTATTATGTTTTTCTTTTAATGTTGTACGCCGCCCTGAGTCCTTGGAAGAATGGCGGCATATAAATCTAATAAACCAAACCAACCAAACTAAACCATTATTAAGATAGGGGTGGATCCAGAGCAGGGGTGGATTCTGAAGTGAACCAAGGAATGACGAGACAGGAGGCGCCTGAGGTAAGTTAAACAGCTTTATTCCAAACAGAGAAGCAACGATAACAAGTAAGTAACAATTCAGCATCTCGCCCTGCTTGACAGCTATTTATACAGAGCTGTCAAACAGGGCGACCAATAGGCATGCTTCTGACAGCCTGCGCTCAGCCAGCCGCACCTTAGCCAATCAGGGGTGGCTTGGCTTTTGCCGGCTGTCAGTCGTAAGTGCAAGGACTCAATTTTATAATAAATTAAAGAATTAATCTAATTATTCTCTTTTCTTTTCTTTTCTTTTTTACATTTGAGCTTTATTTTTTTACATTTGAATTTTATTTGTGACCCAAGTGATGCTGTGACCATCC